>NC_045166.1:9303777-9603777 GCF_900700415.2 Clupea harengus
AGTGAATCTCTTTTCAAGAATGCATGGGAATGTCCAAGATGAAGGTGATTCACACAGTAAAGTGGTTACATGTAGTCCCCAGCGTCTTCCTCATAATTTTTTCAAAGAGTATATATTTGCTATGGCCCAGCCTTTTGCTCTTGTTTTCTTTTTTCCCTTTAGAGCTGTTCAACAACCAGTGAAAAACTAGTGGAAAACTTTGATCTACAACTAAATACCGTATGCTGATCGCTGCGTTCAACTGAAACCTTTACCCATGACAGATTCCAATTTAGATACCAAGTTGAAGGGGAATACACCACCTTGATAAAATTAAACATTTTTTTTTTTTTTTGAAACTCAGAAACACATAGACACACAGAGACAACCAACAACTGCCGTCTCATCTTGGCATTTGATGGCATTTTGGATGAGCTGAGAGATAGGGTGGTTGTGTGGTTAAACTGATGGTGCATAGCTGCCCACAGAACACCTGTGAGCACAGCAGTTGCTACTGTTTATTAAGAGCCTTAATCTGTCACTTTTTAAAATCTCACACCCTTTCGTCTTAATTTCTTAGCTCGCTGAACTCATCTGTTTAAGTTAGATACACACGCTGTATTTCTGTCATTTCAGAGGCTTCTTATGTCTATTATTTTGTTCTTTTTCCTGTACTTTTTTTTTTTAACCTTTTCAGGTATCAAATACAGCCAGTTTCACTGCTTGCGCTGTACCGGTGATATCCAAGATGTGGTGAGGTAAGCCACTACAGTAGTGGGTCCAGTTGTCACGGTGATACAGTTGCTGCTCATGATCCCAGTAGCAGGAGGTTAAAGAGGACCTCACGCGTATCCTATTCCTTGTTTACATTAGCGCCCCCCCCACCACCACCACCACCTCACCCCCTAAAAAAAGCAGTGCAGCAAGCTCCCTCACCTGTCGTGTCATGTCTGTGAATGAAACTGTAACATCATTCCCCCCCCCCTCCCCCTCCCCCTCCTGCTGTCTGAAGAACAGAAAGCTCATTGTACGTCAAGCGTGTCTCCGTGATGCCTGCGGCTGTCTGTGCAGTATAGGGGCATTGGGGCGTGGGGTGAGGTGTAGAGGATGCCGTTGGGGGTGGGGAAGAGTTGGTTAGAGACTTGTGGGCCCCGTGGATCTGTCCGAACACGGTGAAGAGAATTGTTTCAGTGTTCAGAAAGAATGATGAACGAGACAGACACAAACAGAAACAGAGATAGAGAAGGAGAGAGAGAGAGAAAATGAAAGAACAAGATGGATAGAGGGAGGAAGCCAAGTCTCCACTGAATATGAACATGAACGTGCTTGAATGCATGCAGTGTGTGTCAACACTTTGCAGGCTTTCCAGAAATATCCGCGGGCGGACTGTAGAGATCTCGTCCAGCTTTCCATCCATTTCTCTCTGTCATCCTGGCAGTTGCTCGTCGAGGCCATGACCGACCTCAAGGTTGCCAGGTCTGTCCGCCTCTGAACCCGTGGCTAGACCAGACTGACAGGAAGCAGCAGGGTTGTGCCCCTGGAGGACAAAGATCGCCTCACTTGTTCTGGGTTTGTCAGTGGAAACTGGAGATTCTCCTTTCCCTTGCCGGACATGTTGATTGATTGGTTTCATTCTCTTTCTGTGATGAGTCTGTGAGAGTTTTCTTTCACTTGCAATTCTGTCTAGTTGAGTGTCACCACTCTAACGCAAAGGAAGACTGCAAAGAAAGAAACACAATTTTTCATAAAGAACCTGTTGGTTTATATTGTAGCAAGCTAGCGTAGAAGAAGATAGCGAGGCAGAGATCTCAGTTTCTTAAATATTCCTTTGCTCCTTACACCACACAGCCCCAAGAATGCATTTTCTCAACATACACCCACACGAGGAAGACTGATAACACAATCGGACCAAACGAATGCAGGTCTTTGCAAAGACACTAACACTGACAGATAACGTTAAACTAATGCAGGGAATAAACACAGATGAAATTATAACATTTACACACACTAACATTACACATACATACATACATACATACACTCTTACTGGAAAAAGGGTAATCACCACCTGACCGCTAACAGCTAAACAACAACACAACATAGCACCCGATGCATGACGGAAGGCTACACAACAGTCTCTAGCCTGAAAGTTATGCCAGCCCCCCTTTTCTCCTTCATCTTGGTGCACTTGCCAATGACCGTGAGTACGCAGAGCGTGGTGGACCTCCATCCGCGTGGTCTCGGGCCAGCTGTCCCAGGCAGGATCCCAGGGCCGAGCAGCAAAATGGTGGATACCGTGTCCTGGTTTGCAGTCCAGATACAGTCCATGTGTCCAACCCAGATGGCCAAGCTGCAGTCATGACTGCGCAGCTGGAGCGCTGGGCTTCATGGTCTCGGCACTGGGCAGAGGGGTGCAATGTGGCCCAACTCTCCGTGGCGGTAACATCCCTCCACAGACTGCCCGGACATTCTTGGTTTCCCTGTCATAGTCGTTGTGGAGGTCTAGTGGTGGGTCACTTCTTCCTCGTCACTCCCCTCATAGGTTGCCTCGTGCTGCGGGGCACAACACATGTTCAACACGTTCTGCTTCAACCAGTGCCGCGGTCAGGGTCTGCCATGCACTCAGGTGGACGTGCTCCTGGACTTGCTCCGTCTGGAGTCCCCAGACAAAGGTTTGGAGGACTAGCTTTTCCTGCGTTGCGGCGTGGAAGGCAGGGCACCCATACCGGACGTAGAGGCAGAGGCACCTAGGCTCTCTCACTCGTCCCTATGGTGACCAGCTTGTCCCTGGCATCGTCATCGATCCGCCTGCTGAACCGTTGTTGCAGTGTCCTCTCGATGGCCAGCCAACTGGACCGCTCCGCTGGCTGGAGGTCTGTGGTCGAGCAGGGGGTACTGGCTCTGTCGGTGGGCTCACCCCCAACACCACGCTATTTGATAGTCACTGAGACTCTTGCAACATCTGCATTGAGCCGTGCCCCCTCCTGGTGTAGCTGTATGAAGAGCTCCTCCATTTGCCGTAGTGTCATCTTCAGCGTCCCACTTCTGACACCAATATGGCGAGCTAGCATAGAACAAGGCAACGTGAGGCAGAGATCTCAGTTTCTTAGCGGTTTCCTGTGCTCCTTACACTGCACGGTTCCATGGCAATGTTCCGAAAGCCCATTATTCCGACAGCCTTGCTGTTTCGAAATTGTGAGCACAGCAACGTGAACCACTATAGCCCACATGCACATTCCAATGAATCACACAATCATAAACATATGAATGCATTTATTTCACAAGCATGAACTTTACTTCAGAATATTATTATACACACATGGCATTTGCATTGCGATGATACAAACATACTTTTATGATAGCCAACACATGCATGCTTTGTCAGTGCTTGACAAGATCTGCGTAATGTCCTGCGACAATCTGCCGATGATTTCCTTCGCATGAGTGGTAGTCTACCCCATATTCAAAAGCAGAGTAGGCTAAGTTAACAAGTATTGCCTAGGAAAAGTTATATGCGTGATAGCCCGGTGAGCGTCTCCGCTCTGCTGCGCAAACTAAATGCTGTGTGTGTTTTGTGCCACTGAAAATATTTCAAAATTATGCCAGGGGGACTATTTTTCGGAATATTGAGATTTCGGAATATCGGGCTTTCGGAACACTGGGCCGTCCCCCACTGCACAGCCCCCACACACACACACAGAAGAACTCATAACATAATGGGACCAACATAATAGACATGTACACTGATGGTGGACAGATCACATTAAACTAACACAGGGCATAAAACAGCATAAACAGAGACAAAATGATACACACGCTAACACGCTAACATGGGCCATTACACATACACTCTTACTGGACCCAAAAGGGTCTTCTCACCCGGAAGTTCCGTTAACCCACCCCCAGCATGCTCCAAGGTTATATATGTATCAACTGAACATCTTAAATATTCCTGTAGAAAAGATGTGCCCCCACAAGGAGGCAATTGTAACATTAAATGGCATGGAGGTAGAATCATGTTCAGGATGAACTCACATGGAAGAGAAAAATGTACAGAATCCAATCAATGACAAACAGATGAAGCCGGGTCTTTGATATGATTTCCTGCAGCAATCTTAATGGCTGTGTAATTGAAAAAGACTTTTCAATGGTCCACAGGTCATGGTGAGGTCAGACTAAGGTTTCTGCCATTCACTGCAGAGATGTAGCCAAAAGGATGGTCGTATTTGTTGGGAAAAGCTAAACCTGACCTCTCATAGAGTGACAGGAGAGCTGAATCTGAAATGAAAAGAGTCTTGTGAGTGTAAATTTAGGTGTAAGTCCATATTTGTCAATATTAACACCAGAGTTTCATCACAGTTCTGTCATATAATTCGGTTTACAGCTCATTTTAGGGTGCACTTACACTTTAAAGTTACTCAAACTTTAGCTCACCAGGCACATGTTTATTAGATGTAAGGATATTTCTTTTTAATTAAAGATCAAGGCTGTTAAGTTTTTTTTAACTAGAACACTTCATCTTCATCTTCATTCAAAAGTAATTTATGAGATGGTAAACAGTATTCATTAAAGGTCTACATAGAAAAAACAAAACAAACCAAAAAAAAGTCTTGTGCAATCAACTGATGTTAGATTCTTTTAATTACCTTGGCCTCTCTCATTTGATTTCTATCACTTGCAGAGTTTATGTGCACATCCATTTACCGTCCACTGAGCTAATTAACATATCAGTTCTTATCGTTATTCAGGAAGAGCCTGATATGAGACTAATTGATTACCCCTATCAAAAGGAAATGTGCCCTCTTTTAAATATTGCTCTCACAATCAAAATGGATATGTCTCCAACTTGAAGTACATCCCGTGGCTATCATGAAGTGACTTTTCCTTCTTTGAGATTTAATCAAATGAGGGTTTTTTTCTAACTGAGGTAGTTACTTATAAATTACAGTAAAATGTAAATGCATGGGAGGGTACTGGTACGCCGAGTGCAGTAAAAAGGGGCATGGTAGCCAAACATTCGTTTTGGCGCTTCAGACACTGTGCATTTTCATGAGCTGTGAAATGCTGTGAGCACTGACCAGCAAATAAATCATCAATAACTCTATAAGACATTCATTTTGTTCAGCATCCATCCACCCACACATGTACTCGCACACACACACACACACACACACACACACACACACACACACACACACACACACACACACCACACACACACACACACACACACACACACACACACACACACACACACACACACACGCTGATACATTACCACACATAAATATACTGCCCACACACAGATTCTTGGCAGAGATGAATGCATGCTAACCTGTGAGCCCTGTGTGATTGGCTGGCACTCTACGGTGCAGATGTGCTGAACTCTGAATGCACTACCACCACATCCTCCCTTAGACACACACACACACACACACACACACACACACACACTCACGCACACACACACCCACACACACACTCACACACACACACACACACACCCTCACACACACACACACACACACACACACACACACACACACACACACACACACACACACACACACACACACACACACACCCACACACACACACACACACACACACACACACACACACACACACACACATACATATACTTACACACACCCTCCAAAAAATGATGGGTTATAATTATAGATATAAACAGATCGCGCACGTGGTTTAACCTGCCACTGTGATCTATGGCTGGAAAGCAGCTTCCCCATTAGCCGCAGTGCACCGTGAGTCCCTGTGCTCACCTGCTCTCTGGCACTGAGGTCAATTAGGCAGCGATGGAACGGCCGCACCATCCACCTCAGCTCGGGCCTCTAGCACAGCCAGGCGCCCTCTTCATCGGTCCAGATGCTTCAGTGCTCTCACAAGCATCATCTCTATGCTTATGTTCTCAAAGAAAAGTTCTCCAGGAGAGTTACATTCACACTCGAAGGAACACGACATTGCGAGCTCCTGGTACACGGTGTTGGTGAATACTTTTAATTTGTTTTATGCACTTGTGTTAAGAATTTAAAAAAGCTGTGAAATAGATTTTTTTCTCCGAAAAATAGTCCTCGCCAGTGTAGAGCAAAAGGAAGGAGCCATTATGGAACATCATGGAGTCATCAGCACGTTCACAGTAAATCGACTCCAGAGATGATAATACAAATCAGTGATCCTTGCAAATCGTGAATATGAATGCTTCAACGAGCGTGATAGTCTCGTGATCCTCCGCAGAGCAATTTATATTAGACTCAGGCCAGGAAAATCAGAGACATGTGTCATGGGGCACACATTTCGCTCTTCACACAGAGGGAGGACGGTGGGGAAAAACTAAACGAAATGATACCCTGGCAAACAGATTTATGTGCTGACTTCCAAAGCACCGAGGCTTGTCTCTTTCTCAGAATAGAAATGAATAGAATATTGTCAATGGTGCTCATGGCTAGGGGTGGAATGTTCAATGGGGTCCCTTCTCTGTAATCTCTCGCCGGGAGGGGAAAAAAGAAGATACGTTGTTTATATCTAACAGTGGCATGTTGTCTGTGCTTTTATGAGACATCTATGGACGCTTGTTCTCCGCTCTACTTGAACCTCATCTTTTATTCCATGCTGCGCTGTCATTCCGCAGGTCATATGGCAGCTGGAAGCACATATTTAAAAGCAGACTCGTAAAAGTTACATGGCTAGATTCCATTGAGGGACATTGCACTGCGGGAAAAAAAAATGAAAAGGAAGAAATGGGGGGAAAAGAAGATTAACAACCTGATGGCATGTTCAGGGATGAGGTCGAAATTGCTTTTCAAACAGAGACTAAGGTAGAGAGCACATTTGCATGTGTTTATAGCCTTTTTTATTCATGTATTGACAGTCAGACAGTATGCTTTAAAGACATCTCTGCAGACTGAAGCCGAACCAAATGAATTCCCTCTCCATTAAGCTCGGTGCCCAACATGTGGGCACAATTTAACGCCAGGCTTGTTTCAGTAAAGGCACACTGGAATTTTAGGGTCAGTTATTTATGTTAGATTGTCAACTCTTTACAGGTTAACTTGAGGAGCTACGTGGGGGAGAAGTGTGTGTGTGTGTGTGTGTGTGTGTGTGTGTGTAGGGGTTGGGTTCGGGGGTTGAGGAGGTTATTGAAGGGTGAGGAGGGTGAGCAGTGGATGCAGGGGAGGTACAGACATGGAGAGGTGCCTGAGTGAGCACACCCTTCGCAAATGCAAGGTACGGCTGATAAAATTTGCACATGTTCCCGGCAGCGCAGGTGATGGATGGGGCGGAACACCATTTATTGACACAACACCTTCATGTTTCACAAGGCAATCCGTCAAAGGCTACGATGTGATGTGTGTGTAGGTGCGTGTGTGTGAGTGTGTGTGTGCGTGTGTGCTGTGGGCCCCATGTTGTGGCAGCCTCCCACAGAAGGTCTCCTTTTCACAACTTCCTTCCATGCCTGGTGCTCAGCTCTTTGCTCCCCTTTAAAAAAAAAAAAAAAAAAAACCCATTTTCAAAAGGTAGGATTTTACATTCTGCCGGTGTCCTGGGCCAAGGAGAGGCTATGGGGGAAGTGCTTTGATGGTATGCTAAACTCATCTGTAAGCGTAATTATTTTTTCGCTGCCCTGGAATAAGGAGAGAGAGGCCAGAGGCCCAGAAATGATTATTAATTAGTGTGATTGTATAAGCACCAACACTATTGCGCTATCTTCTTTTTTATCATTATTTTTATTCCACACATTTTTTTGGCACCGCTTCTGCTCCAAGCACTTTTGAGATATCGACACCGCTTCAAATCTGATACTTCTGTCCTGACCTCATGTAGTGGTCTTGTAAAAAGGGTTGCACTGCCCCGTGTCATTCTTTTGCTTTTGTTATTGTCTGTCCCTCTTTTTTCCCACTGAAATGAATAGTGGAACATTCATCCTATTGTGACGATACCCTCTCTGCCAGCTGTAGGCTACAGTAGGTAGACCGATGGTCGCTGCCACAGCTGGCGAAGACAGATTATAGAGCACTAAGAGCAAACCTGTCA
This sequence comes from Clupea harengus, assembly GCF_900700415.2. NCBI lineage: Eukaryota > Metazoa > Chordata > Actinopteri > Clupeiformes > Clupeidae > Clupea > Clupea harengus. The sequence continues at coordinate 9,311,809 of NC_045166.1, forward strand.
TACCTTGCCTTTTACACACTAGTGGTAAACATGGTTAGTCATGAACTTAAACATGTCTGTCACTATCGTTTTGATTGGCTATCAACAGACAGCCCACAAATGGTTACATAGGAAGTGACATAGCTGCCAAGCTACTAGCATAATGCTAACCCATGTTGGAAAGCAGCATAAAGTTTACTCTGCGTATTAGCCCAGCATATCGGGCGACTACTACCTAACTTGAGAGGATTTCATACACCATATTTTCTCTTAAATTGTTATTGGTTAAATGGTTTATTTGATAAAAAATGTAACCATATTTCATAAATTCGAAGGACTTTATTGTCTAAACAGTCAAAGTTCGCATTTGACATGTACCTATTGAAGTAAAATTAATGTCAATCAAATACAAAACAATCAAGTATATTTAGCATAGGCTGCACCATAAACCATTAGACTAGGATTTTTTTTTTAGTTGCTCAATGTATTATTCTTAAATCTGCTCCATCCAATACAATGTTCAGATTTTTCAATAGTGTGACAATTTGTCTGTGCCTTCATTTTTTCTCATTGTACCAGCAGTCTCATTGGCATTGACCTTGAGGATTTCAGAGTAATCTTATCATCAAGTATCATAGACACTTTAGTCTTTTAAAACTTTAGACCTTGAACTTGAATTTATCGACGGATGATAAAATCCTTTATATGGGTAAGTTATGTAGCTTATTGCACACAACAAATAAAAACTGTCAACTCTCATTTAGAATGTTCTTTTTTAAATCATAAAGCCTACTGTGTGCTGTATGCTCATGTGTTCCAGATTATATAATTACAATAATCAGTGTTCAGGCTGTATGATCTGTCATTTGCTGGGCAGGGTTAGCGATCCTTTGCTGCTGTTGAGCAATCTCTAGGTGCAATTTCCCACCCTATTACAATGTGTTTTCAGCACTGCATCAATTACAGATAGTTAGGCTAATCGCAAAATCTCGGCTGTGATCCATTTAAAAGAGGTCTTATCTTATAATCAAGTCACAGTCTCACAAATAGACTGTTAGATGAAAAAAAAAAGACGTTAAAGCTTTTTTTAAATTACAGACCCTCATCTTGAACTCCGATTTTAGAGAGCAGATGAGGACCATCTATTTGCACCAGTTTGCTATGTAAGTGTCCCTGATTAAGCTGTCTCCAGTGGCTCCACACAACCTTTAAATCCCTCCTGCCCAAGCCATTAAATCAGGAGTGGGCAGAGTCAAGGGAATAGCATCGTAACTCTCTCTCGAGTCAGGAATTCCTCCAAGAACACCCGTCAGTATTCAGGCTGGTATGAATAAAACACAAGGGTGGCATGTGCCTGAATATGGTGATTATGTCAAAATCTGCATGCCTGTCCAGTCATATTTGTACTCCCCCCCCCCCAAAGTCATCTGAGGATAACCATAACCCTTGCTTTGATTGTTTGAGTGATATCTAGAAACTCCCCGCCACTTGCAAACATCATTAAATTTTCATTAGACACAAGCTCTTCTAAAAATATGGCCACACATCAAAACATATCAACATCTCAAAATCTCCTCATGAAAGCATTTATCAACAGCCCACCCGGCTGATGTAGAGCATTTCTCACACATGCTACGGTAGTTAATCCACCCTACTGCACTTGCTGTGGGCTGTGTGGATTTTCAGACAAAACACACCAACCACCGCCATCCAGTGAGCCCCAGTTTCAAATGGTGCTGTTGAATCTGCGTCCCCACGGGGCTGGGGCTGGGGTTGGGGGGGGGGGGGGGGGGGGGGGGGTGTGCGTGGTGTCTAGTGCTCATTAGAAGTAATGTGCTGCCTGCCCCTGTGTTTGTCACCGCCCTGGGAAGCGCCGGCCCAGAGGAATAACGGCAGAGGCAGAACCGTGACTGCGCTTCTTTTTCCATGGGGTGGGTGAGGGTGGGGGTGGGCACGGGACTCGACAGCACTTACCACAGGGCCAAAGGGTCATCCAGAGACAGTGTCAGACGTTTTATCCTGCTCAGCCTCGAGAGAGAAGCCGTGATGTAAACACGGTGAAAACGTCTGTGGGAACACGCTGGACACACACGCGCACACACACGCACAGAGAAACACACATACACACACACACACACACACACTTGCACACAGAAACACACACATATACACACACGCACACACACACACACTTGCACACAGAAACACCACACACGCAGATATGCTATCTAGTGCACAGTAGCTAATGTGTCTGCCAGCCGGAGCTCTAGCTCGTTCCTCTCCCCCCAGACTGTTCCCAGCCTCCTCTGCTGCCGCTAGCTCCCGGCAGGTTCAGCCTCCGTTCAGCGAGAAAAATCTTAATCCTTTCGGAGAGGCAAATGAACCCAAGGTGGGGGACCCCTCATGACACCCAATCACTCATCCCCTGTGCACACCGCGTGCAAAGATGAATGCCAGTGGATTGGAGCGGCCAGGGCGACTCACATTAATATTTAATTTCTCTCCTTTATCTATCTGCAGAAGGTTGAGGTGCAAAAGCCCTCGAATCACCGCGAATGCTTTAGGTCGAAATAAACTCAGGAATATGCAATAACTGCGCAAGGCTGTGCCATGGAAGAGACAGTATGTGCAGATTTACAGTCAGAATACAGCAGACATGCCCTACCTTCACATGAGAATATCTTTAACCAGACTTTAATTAGATGCAGTGGTTAACATAAGGAAATGCTGCCTTTACTTTGCCTTCGGCTACCATTTCTTAATACCAGCATTAGACTGCTTCTAATAACTAATTCTGCAAAATGGTACCTTAGGGATCCTTAACATAAATCAGCATGCATTAGTTACCTGAATGCATAATATATGTAATGTACTGAGTTGGTTGTTGTTTATTGATGATTTGTTCATTGTAGTGTAATACTTACAATGATTCTTGTAGTGCAGTGTTACTGTTACCTTCACGAGTGCCAAGTCTTTTGTGAGAAAAGTCAGTCTGTAGGGCTTTAATCTCAAAGCTGGCAAGGACTGGTGATTTACGCCTTTGAGAGTCATTTTGCTTTGCGGCCTCGATTAAATCTGATAAAGCATTTTGAAATTGGCAGTTAGTGTTATTCAATAGTTATCCTGAACCTGACCTTGGCCTGGGGGTGAAAAAAAAAAAAAAGAAAAACGAAATCTCCCTAGTTAAGTTGAATCAGGTCAGATCGTCAGCCTAAATCCCTTCCCAGACAGACAAAGTGAAAATAATTACTGACCCCTGGAGAAGGGTTAAATGTTTTACATATTTCCCTTTGAAGATCTTAGCGGAGCCTTGTGAACAGTAAGCACAGATAATTGGGCTGTGGCCTGCCATTCCAGGAGTGGATCATTAAGCCGATCCGGAAGTTACCTATTTGTTGTCTCAGTAGGACTAGGATTTAAAAAAAAATGTTTTAATAATTAAGACATTTTGGGCTCCCAGACGTACTGATAAAAATGGAAAATATTAAAGAACACCATTCATGAGACCAAGCCTGGGTGGAAAAACGACCCTGTCTCTCTTCTCAGCTCAGCTCTACTAACTCTGATTCGTTTATTTTTTTGTCTTTCGTATGTTCACTCGACCGTTGTTTTCTCACTCGTTTCCACCTTGCGCGTGGATGACCCCGGCGACCACCTGTGAAACGTGATTAGCCGGGGTCAAGCCCGATAAGCGTAGATTTAGGGCTTCAGCTGGCTTGAAGCAGATGCAAATGCACAGGCTCAGGCTGTGGGAGCTTGATTGCCCCAGCCTCTGTCCTGCAGGGCCTCGGGGCGGGGTAGAGCCCAGATGGGCTTGGTAAAGCAAGACCGTTCCACGCTCCAAATCCCCCCCCCACCCCCCACCCCTCACCCTCTCCGCATGTGCTCTCTGCGGGATGCAAACGGAGGCATTTGCGCCCAGCGGTGTCTCCAGCTCTTGCCACCGAGCTTAAAAAAGAAAAGGGTGAGTGCTGAGCCTCACCAATTCAATGCAGGCGATAAACGTAATGGTGATGAGAGAGCGAGGCCCCAGACGGGCCCCAAATGTGTGGCCCCAGACGGCTCCCATGTACTTGCATGATAAAATGTTCTCACTTGCAACCAGGTTAATGGTACACCATCCTGTGTGATGCAGGACACTTTTTTTTGTACTGAAGAGTTTTTTTCTCTTTTTTTCTCACATTCACAAGTGAAACCTGGTCAATACCATAGACAAATGTTATGCTCAGACCAACAGACTGTGTTTTCGCATTGTCTACAACTGTGATTGCTGACGTAGGCTTCCCTAACGATGCCCTGTTCTAGGGAAGGGTTTGTGTCCTTTTGGGCCTTTCATGCAAAGGAGAAAAAAAAAAAAAAAAAAAAAAACCCGACTGTCAGCTCATGGCAGGGTAATGGGTAACAGTCCCAGCGCTTGCGGAGATTAGGATCACCTTGAATTATTAATATTTCTCTATTCCGAGAGGCCCGTCGGGACCGCTCCACTACTCCCAGTGTTTAGACTGTCGCCAGGCCAGTGTCAACACACGGGATCCTCCCTTGGTTATTATGATACTGAGGTCCCCAGACAGACACTTGGCCCAGGTTTGTGCACTACGTCTTATTTCCTTGGGTCTGTGTCTTGCACTAGAGGAAGGCCACCCTCTGCTACCCGCCAGTGTAAGCCAGCTCAGCAATATTCCTCACACACACATACACACACAGTTTTTATTTTTTTATGTGCAGCATGTAATGCCTGCATACTGCCTTTAAGCACCCTTATTAATCAATGTGGCCGGGGATAATGATCAGCGCTGCTTGATTTAGAGCGAGCGATTTCTACCTTTTTTTCACGCCAGCTGGAAACTGCCACAATTTATTGAGTTTATTTAATATTTCCGAAAAAGTTTGGAGTGCGAGTGTTCGAGCTGACATTCACATAACCGGGGAGTTTACTTGGGTCTTATTTACAGCCAAGTAACCTTGATTTTCATCACCCCTGAGCACTTTCCAATATTGCAATATTGCTTTCATTTGATATATTTAGCTTCTGCCAGGTATATTACAATTCTTAATTTTGAGTTCCTTGACCTCCCTGGAACCTGGGAACTTCTTGCCACCTCAACGGCATTAAATGTTAGTGTGTTTTTAAAATATCAGTGTCAGAGTTAAGACCTTGGGTCAGAGCAGCACAGCGCATTTTGAATCTGGCACACTGAAAAATTATAGTCTCTTGCATTTGCACACTGTTTAATCTAAGTTCACATGGGGGCATGCTTGTTAGCATGTCAGCTTAGCATACCACCATCACCCCCTGGAGTCTCTCTCTCTCTCTCTCTCTCTGATCACACAGACAGACGGCGCTAAGCCATGTCACATCAACAGGAAAGCCGCACACTTCCCTGATATTTGTGGATGCACGCCTCATATCAACAGGAAAGCTGTTCTCCCTCACCCCCCCACCCCCCACCCCAGTGGGACTATCTGGCTGTGTTTGGCGTGAACCGCTGCCAAAGCTCTTCTCGACTGTCACGGCACGGCTCGCTCCTGCTACACAAGGTCTAGGAGGCAGATGATAACCATTTATTTCCCCCCACAATAACATCTGGTCGGAGCTCTCAAATCTGAACTGACAAGGAGGATGACTCGAACAATGCCAGCATCCTGACATCAAATCTCTCGGAGTACAAATAAATGAACTCATCAAGGAAAGTACAGTAATTTCACATTGTGCCGGAAGATTGTTTTTAAAACACATGAACAAATGGAGCTGATAAAGGCCAAATGTCAATGTAAAGTCCTCCTCTTGCTGTTTGTGTGCAGCAGCCAGCTCTGTCTCCATCCTCCTCCACCCCTTTTGGCTCACGGTAATGTAAGCAGGCTTCAACCTGCCTAGGAGCAGGGACAGATTGAAAGGGACATCTCATGATTCGCATTCACCGCCACAGAGCCCTTCTAGAGCTGTCCGCAGCTCGCGACACAGCCCCTTGTCAGTCAAGTTGAGTGCCATTGGCACGTGTTCCCCAGTCACTCGATACGGCCTGGCATGCTGTGCCACCCATAAGAGTCGGCAAGTCAGCAGGTCCTGCAGCATTCGCTGGAGGTCAGTTTGGAGAGAACGGGTGAAAAATGTGAGATGTCTATTGCAGAACAGATGTGCATCATCATCGTCGTCATCAGCATGGTGGCGGCGCATCTCACAAGGATGCTTTGTTCCCTAGAGCTGTGCAGTCGTGCTGATGTTCGTCAGGAGCGATAAATCTATACTTTTTACAAGCAGCTTACGGTGCCAGCCACCTTTACCCATAATAAGGAGACGTTTTTTATTGCCAGAGTGTTTTCCAGGGTGTTAACTTTTAGGATGTTTTAATTTTTTAACATGTAGCTGAAAGTTGAGAGCATATATTGCCCAATTAAAGCTGTCTTTGTGATGAAGTGCAATTTACAGAGGGTGTCAAAATGCACAGGAATAATGGGGATATTGTTTTTGTTTCACAAAGTGACACAACTTTACATATTTATAATGATCAGAAAAAAAAACAATTTAGTTATTAGACACAGCCACTGTTTCCCAGATTATTTATTTATTTACTTGTTGTAAATTGGCCGCATGTTTACACATAATTGGTCTCCTGACGTGCACATATTATCATGTAAGTGTTGCACAGTCATACTGTATATTCATGAGAGTCCTTTCTTTCCAGACATGAGCTGGGAATATATAAGAATGCTGACATGGTTGAGAATTTTAAGAAATATTCCTGAAAATAGTTTAGATATCCAACATTGTGGACACAGTAGGAGGCTATCTAGCCTTGTGTACACGTCCTAGTAATATCTCTATATTTAGCCTAGAAGTAGGTGTGGTACAAAAATAAATCTGATAGCGTGTGTGTACAACACAACAATCCCCTGTGGTGCACACCATACTGTACCACCCAGAAGAATACAGGTCAGACAGAGGGAAAGCGAAACAAGCTTCGACGGCACGAGGCCTGTGTGGTTCCAGGCTTTTATACGTAGTGCGGTTCCAACTCTCTACAGTTTCATTGCAGATGCTAAACAACATTTGAGAGCTCCCCAATATGCACTGTGTTGGTCCATTAAATTTCAGTGGATGGAACCAGTCCCTGAAGACGCTGAACGACCTCTAATTCAATTAAACGTTGTTCTTCATAATCCAAAAAGTAATGGTGTTGGCTGAGGTCTGCTATGTTGTTAACTGATGGTGTTGCACTAAAAAAAAAATTAGTTCAGCAGTAAAACAACCACAGGAGGGTTTATTTAACTAAAACCACAACTATACCTCTATACAGGAATCGCTTGATGTCCATATGTCATTCATGTTCGCAGTGTTTTTATTTTTTCCCTGCAGTGTTGACTACTGCATACCAGATATAACTCCCAACCCTCCCACTGTTCATAACTTGTGTGTGCCGGGCTGGTAATTACGGTGTGGCCTGTGCACACACACTCTCTCTGTTCAAAGCACCTGCGTTCAGAAACAAAAGATTTTTTGTTGTTTTCTCCTTCAATTATGTATGGCAAGGTAGACGATGTGCGATGTGCTGTAGGGGACCCAGTACGTGATTATTTTAGTAACCTGTTCTGTGAACTCGGACGAGAGTGTCTCCGTGTCAGGAAATGGAGAAAATTACAATCATAAAGGAACTCATCAGTTGCTATAGCGCTCTTGTTATACAACTTGTTTGACGAAGAAAACAGCAAAGCTTTGCCCCTTTTTCTCATTATTCACAGCTTCTATTTACACGTTAGCTAATTGAAATTCAGAATTGCTGCATGGATTCCATAGTCAGTTCATCGCCTTTGGGTATTTTGACACAATTACCTCACCGCTCACGTTTGTTGCAATGGTGATTTTATTTGTTATGCGGGAATGCTCAGGAGACAAACATCATTAACGCACAGTGCCGGTGGAGGTAAATAAGGTAAAAATGAATTCCAAAGCAGTCCTTACCATTCCAACGTGACCTCTTCAATAATCCTCCCTGTGAACAGCATGCCACCACAATATACTGTAAAATGAATTAATGGAGGCATGGGATTGGCTAGCTTATTAAATTACTGTGCATGGGGGGGGGGGGACACCAGCCAAGACAACAAGAAAATGAGCATGATATTAGTTACACGGGAGTTATGCAGAGGATCAATAGATCATCTCACAAGACTTCCTTCCATTACTGTTTTTTTTGTATTCATTTTTTTTACCATTTTGTCATTTGGTATCTAACCCTACCTGTTAGACAAAGGCATAATGGAAAGAGAAATTGCAGTTTAACTTCAAGAGATAATGGAATAAAAGACTGATGTTGAATAATGGCCACTCCAAAAAAACACACCCACTTCCAAATCCCCAAACCCTTGGCTGTCTTTTGTGGAAAGGCAAAATGGCCATCCTTTCAGCACGGCACTGGCCCTCCAGCGAGCCGATGACTCGAACTTTTGGCACCGTGTCATTCTCGCATGTTCAATCACCTCTCTGCAGAATCAAGTGAGCAGTGAGATGGAGCAAAGCACAATGCCTTTTCCAGACACCCACTGATGGATGGGACTTAGTTTTATGCAAGTCAGCTTTGCCCTTTCATGCACAAAGACTCAGTCTCTTGTCATTTCTATTTTATTTATTTTATTCGTAGTTTTGTGAATTAATCAGCCACAACAGACTATACAAAAAGGATTTCACGGTGCGTGTGTGTTTGTGTCCCAGGGTGTATGTATATGCGGATGACTGCACGAATTGTAATTTGCATATACGTGTGCTTTTCAAAGGAATGAGTGTGTAAAATAATTTTATCCTGGGGATTTGTTATGCAAATAAAGGTGTATGAGCAGTGTATGTGTATTGTGACAAGAATTCTATTGTTTAAAATTGTTTAAAAAAATAATAATTAAACCATATTTTGTCTCTTGTAAGATTGCTTAGAATGATGGATCATGGGGATAATATCCTGTTGTTACATCACCTGTTAATTCTATTTATGCAAAAGCTTAGTGAATGGTTGAGCATTGTAATTTACCAATTTGATGTTTTTTCTGTCTGTGTTTGTTTTGGCAGTGGCATATCTCAATTATGCCGGCATGCTTTGTCATACCCTTTTAAATCCTGCCAGTCCGTCCTCCTCGTTCTCTCTTTGATCAACGTTATGAAATATAATAGCCACGGACTCTCTGTATCTCTATGACAATTCACTGAATTCATTCCAGTTTATTTTGTGTGAGCATAAACAAATGTTCGAAAGGATCCATTGCCCATTTTCATAGTTATGACTGATTTAGAATCAGAGAAAATACTCGAAAATGCCCACAGACGTGCTTGACAGTGAGTTAATGTTCAACGGAGATGAGTGACGAGTATGTGAGGGGTGACAGAGGAAATAAAAGGCCTCTGGTGCAGCGGCAGGTAGTCTCTGTTTGCATATGACTCGGATGAAAACATAGGCAACCTTGCCACAGGATATTGACGTGTCAACGGTCCACTGGCTTTTCTTTTGAAAGCCCCCTTCATAATTTATCAAAGGACTGACACCTTCCTTTTTCTGCGAAATAATGCAGGCTTCTTCTATTTGCCAAGGCCTTTTTACCATTTCCCCCTCTTATGCTGATTTGGACAGAGAGATCTGATAATATGCTTCTACTATTTTCATCTCTATCTCTACTCACAAGCATTATCAGTGCTTGTCCTTTCATTCTCTTCTTTCTTTTGCTCTTGATTCCTTCCCTTTTAACATGGTCACTTAACTTTTTTGGAACCGAGTCATGGCTGTGTCACATAGACGCTTCAGTGACTTGCTTAACATGTACGACAGCCGGTAGAACCAAGGACCGTATATGTTTTTCGTGACAAGTTTCATCTTAGTTTAAGTGTTATATGCATTCTAAAAGTAACCTCTAAAAGTAACAGCTAAGATGAATGTATAGCTTCAGTAGTGTGGACAGGCATTTATAACATAACAAAATGCACTTGTACTGCCAACATTGTGGTTTAGGGACTTGTTCTCGAAGGATGTGCAGGAAGTAACAATACTCGACTGAATCGACTGAGATGCCTTTGAGTTTTAAAGCCATGGTTTGTGTAGGCCTATGGTTTTGTCAAGTGCGTGGTGCTTTTAAAGTTCCGTTGCCTGATGCTTTCTCTGTGAGTATCTGTGACACATCCGCATAGCAGCCAAGGCCATCAGAGACCTATTGATAAATGTCTGTCTCATGACTGTCTCATCTCACACGAGTACTGACTCATCCTCTGGGAGTGGCTCTTTCTGGACTGTGTACCATGACTGTGTACCAAGGAACATTTTTGTTGTTGTTGTTTTTGTTGTTGTGGTTGTTGTTGTCATTCTTCACAACACATGATCAGCTAAACCATAATCATCACGCACTCTCTCACTCTAATCTCCATGACACCTGTGAGAGGAAGGCCAAGAATAGCTTCTTTTGTGCTCTGGCGCCTCAGCGCAGAGTGGGGATGCATGGCTCTCTTTGTTCTCGTGCGCATCAAACCCTCAAAACCAGCTGCCTTGACTTCCCCAACTTTTGTTTTCCCAAAATGTAATGAGAGCTCCCCGTCCCCTTTCTTGTCACACCTATTATGCAAATCGGCTTTGTGGTAATAACATACCTGGGGACACAACATTTTTTTTTCCTTCTTCTGTTTTCTCATCCTTTGCTAACAACTATATTTGTGACTCCAAGCACTGTGGAAGCACGAATAGGCACATCGACTGCAGGCCAGCCTCATGCAAAACAATATAATACTAAATGGCTCCAATACAGACATAATGAGTATTCCAGTGTCCGTGCTGACATTAAGCAGAAGGAAGAAGGGGTCACTCTTGCCTGTAAGCAGTGCTACTATCTGAGGCCTCTGGTGGGGAATATTTTGGTAAGAATGGAGTGCCTTAAAAATACAATCATATTTTGCTTGTAAAACATTCAGCATCAAATTAACTCCAATTGTGTTGAATTTAACACTGTTTTAAAGTGTTAGAGTTACTCGACTAAAAATGATGTTAGACTTCAACTCAAATGTGCCACCACATTTAACAGTGTTAACAGTGGCTTAATTGCTCTTTAACAAACTTTAAAGTTTAATTTAGACCACAATGACAACATAGTTCTTCCGACCTCTCGTTTTGCATCAGAATAAGTCAACACTGTGATTTTGACAATCCATTTTTCACTAGTACTGAAACACATATTTTCTAGGCCCAGCTGAATACACATTGACAAGATAGGAAGGAAACTCCTGCTAAAGAACCCAGCTCAGAAGGCGGGCCATTGTACTTCAAGTCAGAAGAGACAGAATGAGGAATGAATTATGGGTTGGTGAGGGACAGGAAAAGGCTGAGGAAGAAGAAATCAAGAGAAAAGAAAAGCAGCTGTATGAGCATTAACCAATTTTTATGTGCACAGCAACACGTGTTGAATAAGAGGAATACATTTTTTGCCTTGCATTGATACACCTGTTTGCTAAGTGTAGCTGACAATATGCATGTCTGACAACTGAATATGAATTGAAAGTGTTTATGGAATGTGGTCCTCCGAAACAATATTTTTTCCCCCAATCAGTCATTTGTCAACATAAAAAGAACCCATACACCTTTACCCATATTAGGCATAAAATAGAAGCACTCATGAGATTCTAAGCTAGTACGAAACGAGGTCTTGCCACCTCTCCAGAATCTCCATAAATGTCTTCACTGAAGACATTTTCTGTTGGTGCCAGCCTTTGCTTAGCCAAATATCTCATTTGTACTGCTTTGCAATGCAAATTGAACGGCGAAGAAGCTTCAAATGGATATGTCTCTCCACCTTTACCCAAAAAAATGATAAAACGGAATGGAGGTCCCAGTGAGTGCTTAATTCATGCATACCAGAGACATAATGTGACATTAATGCAATTTGTTCTGGGCTAGGAGCCCAGCTACACTTATCTAGCAGTCAAGGGCCCAGTTCCCTCTTTTTATACCCATGCATTACAAAGCTTAATGCACCTCACTAGGTTTCAGGCAAGGGCCCTTATTAGATGTGACTGAATGATAATGAAATGGCCTAATGCAATGTCAAAGTGGTTGACACGACACAAAGGGGAGGCCTGGTGAAATTCTTAATCAGCTGAAAATGTCAGAGGCCTCACCTTGGGTCCAAATAAGTGCAAATGCAGGGGATTAGCTCTCATTCCGTGTCACTTGGCAAAGAGGGGTAGGGGTGGTGGTGGCGGGGATGGGGATGGAGGGTCTGCCATGCTGTCAAAATTTAAATTTGCTCACCACCGTGAACAAGATCCACACCCTACTTTGAAAAATGAGTCACGACTGTCAGAGAGCGTCATTGATAACCTTACATTCCCAAATCGTCCTCACTATTTAGGGTGCGTAATTAATTCATCCTTATGTACATTGTCTCAGCTGTTTCTGAAGAAATGATTCCATCTGTGCTTGAGATTTAGCCACATGAATTCCCCCAATCGATATAGTACTTCAGGCTACCATTACTTCCATGGATTCATGATAGTTTTCATTACACAGCTCAGAAACCTGAGGGTGTCTCTGAAGTAATCAACTCTGATAACACTGATAAAAATGCAATGATTCACTCCTTCCCTGGTCTATAAATTTTACTCCAGCGCATTAGCGTGCAGGTGGGCCTCAGTGGGCCAAGCACAGAGTGAAGTCTTCATTTTGCACCACAAATGTTCGGAGGCAAACAGCCCTGCTGAGATACTCCGCAGACATAAAAGCTGAGGCTCGATATGTTTACAAGCATCTAACACGTCAAAAAAAAATTAAAAGCAATGAACCCTACTCCCTACTCTCTGTTTTTGTTTTGTTTTTTTGTCACGGCTAAAAACAGCTGTATATTATAGACGTGATTAAAAATATGTTCGGTCTTTGCAAACTGCCTCAGCAAAGGCCAACCAAAGGCCGAGTAATATGTGCGGCGAAACGACAGCTAATATCAAAAGTGCCGCTTACACTATCGGATAATATTGTGCTGAGGCTGAGGGCATCCCTTTGGGCATCAGGCGAGTGATATAAATCCATGGGCCAATTTATTGTTCACTTAGCAGAGGCAGGAATAAAATTAGTTGCATCAGAGTCTTTGTGCATAAAACTGTAAATTAGAGTTTACTACAGGGGTGATAAATAGGCCGGTCCATGAGGCCTCCTTGGCCGCTGGTTTACAAGCTTGTTTTTTTTGTTTCCTGACCACGTTTACTGTCTTCATTGTAATACTGTAATTCAATTCTTATTGCATACACGTTATTCAGGCAATTTTGTTTTGTTGTTGGCATGTAAAAATGCTTGCGCACAGACCCCGCTTTTGAACTCGTTGTCCATGCCAACGGGCCATCAGTCTGCAATGAAATATCACTGGCGTTTTTATCTATGTATCAATACAGGGCGTCTATACTCAGACTAGTTTCTACGTCCACTGCTGATATGGAGGGTGATTCAATCAAATAAAAATCGAATGACTTGGTTCGGTTCCTCCCTGATTGGAATTGTATGCTTGTTTGCCAACACATAAATGGGATGTTTGCCTGTCCTCCACATTTAGAGGCCTGTTGAGGACCTGGACACGTGTTTAGCAAAACCACAGTGTTTGCACTAAACTCTCTGGACATTATGAATAGTTAAATCAATACAACAAGCACCTTCATAAATCAGAGGGACTTGTGCTTAGCTTAGAGACCCGTGGTGCTGTAAATGTCCGGCATTATGCTCCGACTAATTGGCAACTTTTTATGCTGTTATGACACTATACAATTACATACATTCATTAATTAAAAAAAAAAAAAAGAACGGGATGAAAATTCAATCATACCAGTTGACTTTCCCTGGCATTCTACATGATCATTTTTAGATACACATTTTAGGGCGTGTTCCCTTTGGTTTTCTTTGCAAAGCCATGTGTTTCCCATTACTTTTTGACAAACATTCCTGGCGTCCGATTGGCCTCGGACCATCACATGCCTAATGTGACCCAGACGATGCGTTGCGGCCCTCTGTGTGATAAGCACTCCTCTGTCAGAAGAGCAGCATTGTTAACAGATGGTAATGTAATAACCTGACCCCATGACCTCTGGTAGCTGCGGCAGCAACCTCCTCCCCCGCTGGATGAAATGTTAAGTGTGTCCCAGACAAGTTGTCAACAAACACATTTGAAGCCAATAAATGGCAGCCGTTGCGGTTGTTCAACCCTGCGAGGCCCAGCCCATTAATCAAATTGAAGGCTCAAATGATGAGGTGTTTGGTGGTCGGCAGTGACCAGCTATCTCCTCCGAGGATGCCGGTGCTTTGCTGGGTGTACACCCACCAGGGCGGATGTCATGTGCATATGCCCCCCCCCACCACCACCACCACCCCTCTGGAAAAAAAACAGTATTGTGCGTTTGGGGTCGAGAGGATGTGGTCGGAAGGTTTTGGGCAGTTGAAAGTGATGAGGAGCTGGAATGCATTGACAGACACATTTTAGAGGCACACTCTCTCTCTCTCTCTATGCTTTTCTCTCTCTCTCTCTCTCTCTCTCTTTGCTCTTTTTCTCTCTCTCTCTTTGCTCTTTCTCTCTCTCTCCCTTTGCTCTTTCTCTCTCTCTCTCTCTCTCTCTCTCCCTTTCCTGTCTCAGGGCTTTGCATCCACTCATGCGTTTGGGATTCTGTGCAAGACTAGGTTTTTACTGTCGGGTCCCATTTTTCTCCACAAGGTCAGGACGCATGGTTTATCAGTTCCCCATAAATTCTAAATGTGCACAAACAAATCCTATTGTAAACAAGGTAGGTCATTTAAGTAAATATGATGCTTGTGCATTTGGTACAGCTCGGGGAAAAGTAAGTGCTGTCTCCTTCAAAGAGTAATGCTCTATTAGTCTGTAGTTAGAGAATCCTGACCTGGATGAGCATTTGGGATGGAAGGTTACTATTCTGTGAAATCAGGCCCATTTTCAGAGATGCAGCATTCGTGATTATCATGTGTGATTACTCCCAGTCCCTATGACCACTGATGGTAGTTTTTAAAGGGTTCTGGAGAAACAAATGTGTTTATAAAAAATGCTACCTTAATGGAATAAAAAAAATCTGCTATGAATAGCGATGTAATTTTTCTGCATTGTTCTTTACAACTAGCTATCAGCCTTCTCTGACCATAGGTGCAACATGTGCCTTGGGCTCACCAGCTTTGCTTTGGCCAGACACATTTGGGGACCTCTACCCTTGTCTCTACATCCCTCTGTGTGATACCAGAGGTCCCTTGTGTTGACATCTAGGACGGCGCGACTGTACGTGTTCATGGTTCGCTAAGGAGCCCAGATTTACTTAATGCAGGCGGCGTGATTGAATTTCCTCCAAGACAGTGGGCGCTGTGTGCTTCCCTGGGCCATATGTCTCCTGGGCACAATTATATTTTCAACTCCACTTGAACCCAATGCCAGGTAAACATTTACCACGGATAAGCAGCATGCACAATTAATTAACATGTAATTATGCCATTATGACTGGTAGTGAAGCAATCCATTTTAATTACCCCTCTCTGCAAATTTCCCTAAATATTTTCCAAACCAAGTTACCATTGTTTTATGGCGGTGCTTTGGTGCCCTGCCGGTAATTGCTGCAGTCTGACGTGGAGGGTTGATTTTCCACTAACTCAACTTACTTTAGCAGACCAAAGTAAGAAAAATTAGGATTCCATAATGTTATAACCCTCCGGAGTCATCCGGTTTTAAATTTCCTTTTAGCACATGAAGCAGAACGTATGAATATATGCACTACATAGAGAGTATTACCTTGCTCTGCGGCAATGACATTCATTGAATTGACCTGTTGCATCTGTCTGTAAATATACAGGTCTCCTTCTCTCATTCTCTCTCCTCTCTCTCTCTCTCTCTCTCTCTCTCTCTCTCTCTCTTCACTCACATGTTCTGCCTGTTGTGGGCCTGGGACTTGGAACAGTTTGCGACGAGGAGGAATTAATTGCAGCCGGTCTGGAGACCTCCCTGCCTGCACACGTGTGTTTACGGGTGGAACGCCGTGCCAGGTGTGAACGTACACTCCGTCCCCAGGCGCCAGAGCTCTGCAAAGTCACTTCAGAGACGCAGCGTCCTGGATCGCCAGACTGGAGTTTGGCCAAGTTTGAGAAAAGTACTAGCAGCCCCACAGACAGGCAGAGAGGGAGAAGGAAAGAGAGAGAGAGAGAGAGAGAGAGAGAGAGGTAGAGCTGGAGTAAGTAAGAAAAAGCGAGACAGAGAGAAAAAAGTTTTACAGTGGCATAATGGTGGATAACAATGAAAAGGTAAAGATTAAGCGAGCACGTCTGGTTGCTGTAGATTTTTGCCGAGTTGAGTCGCTCCTGAGCTGCCCAGAGCACTGTGCGTGGAGTCTGCCCGGAAGTCTGAGAGTCAGCGAGAAGAGTCTCTCTCTCGCACTGCACTCTGACAGCACTCCCGTGGAGATTGGGTGATGCCAATTCAAGTATGTATATTTACCATGCCATGCCCACAGCTAGCGTGCCCCCGCTGAGCCACCACTCAACTGCTTCTTTTTCCCGCTCCTCTTTTTTTGATGTGCCTGCCGCTTCCTTTTGCTATGAAACGAGCACTGTAATCAGCTTCTTAAAGTATCAAAATTGCATAACTGCTGGGATTTTGCAAGTTCGTCTCCCTCTCTCTTTCTCTCTTTCTCTCGCTCTCTTTCTCTCGCTCTCTCTCTGACATCTGAAACCTGATCTAAGGGATGGGACTGGGCGTAATGATGCTGGCTGTTCACAGAGATGCCTCTTTCAGATTTTGGAGTTGAGAGCGTTGAGAGGGAGGAATCTTATGTTTAAAATATTACCATTAATGTAACATAAGTCTTCAACTAGATGCCTGTGAAATAGCGCGTGGAAGTCTTCCAAAAGTTTAAGAGGGGGAAATAAAATAAATGTGGCACAGGCATGCTACATTTTGCATTAGCACATTGGGGGAAACACATGCTCCTGTCCCAACCGTGGAGAGAATAGTTTATGTAGCGTCGCATAGCAGGTCGACCTGATAAACGCCGCAAGACGGGTATGAAAGCACCGTGGGAAATATAAGACCAGGCGAATATTAATGTGAAAAATAAAGCATCTTGTCATACAACTGTGTGCTATTTCATTTTCAAAGGCCCGATTCCTTTTCCATGCTTCCTGTGGTTGGCGGCACACGCAAAAAAAACTTCCAAATTTCTGCCAACAGAACAGGCCCCCGCTGATCAGATGTCCACGGATTGCACGCAACGCTACATTGTTCTTACATCTAATATTTCATGTCAAAGGCACTTCAGAGAGGAGGAGACAATGTGTTCTGCTTCTTGCTTGTTATAAAATGTAATACTGAAACTGGGTCATTTTACATCAATAAATAATACTGTCTAATAATTGATTTTTTTTTCTCCTTCTCTGCTGCCTGGCGCTTGTTCAGAAGGGCCATTGGGAATCAGTGCTTGATCTGAAATTGGGTGTCCTGCATGTGGACAAAAAAAAAAAAACACAATGAAAACATGGAAAATGAGGCTTGGGTTTGAGACACTCTAACCGCCACGGCTGGGTATCCAAGCTAAAAGAGCTGTGGGACTTCTCACAGGAAGCCTATCTCTCTCTCTCTCTCTCTCTCTCTCTCTCTTTCTCTTTCCATCTCTCTTTCCCTCACTCTTAGCCATGTTGAATCTTTAATAAGGGTGCAGAGTGCATCATCATTACACTCCATTGTTGTGGGGTGAACCCCACTGCGTTTACTGCCTACCACTCTGCTTGGTGGGAAATTATCCAATTTCATGATTTCCTCTCCTTTTTACTGCCGTTATGCTAGGCTTGCCCCTCAGCATGCTGGAAACATAGGTGTCGCAGGTCACGTATAGAGTGTTAGAGCACCCTTATGTGTTGGGATTATGCTCTACCTTCTGCAATTCACATCATACATCATTTGGCAAGAAGAAGTCATGTTGGTTTAGCAGACCTGGGAAATTTGCCGTGTGAATGTAGATGTATTTCAAGCCATTTTTATTCATTATGGTTGCCTGCATGTGCGTGTGTGTGTGTCTCTGTGTGTGTGTGTGTGTGTGTGTGTGTGTGTGTGTGTGTGTGTGTGTGTGTTTGAAAAGGTTGGTGTGTGGTTTAGGTTTCTGTTTGCACCTAAATACGTGAGCACAATAATATATGAGCTGTTGCGTGTATGTGTCACTGTGGACCTGTTTTCTCTTTTTTTTTTCAACTGTAAATAATTTACCATTTTACCACCTTCCCTCTCACCCTCTGCTCATGGTAACAGCTACTGAGAAGCATGAGGATAGTAATTATGGCAAGCACAGAGGAAGCCTCGTCTCCTTTTGGCCTCTCCAGGGCAGCGCAAGGCCACCGCCAATGCATTCAGAAATGCATCCTCCACTCCAGCACCAAGAGAGAGGGCTCACCCAGGGCCCTGTCCGTCTGACAACAGCGAGATGGACAGGGCTTCATTTGGGCCAGATCCTGCCGGAACCATATGCGGAACCTCTCTGCGTGACTGCCTGCGTTACGGTACCCATTTGTGCGGATCCAGTACAAACAATAATGACATAAAATAAAATATAATTATATATGTTTTCATTTATTTTAGGGATAGTGGTGTCTGAGTCATGAACGTATCAATATTTAATAGTTAGTAGGATGTTAGATTACTTCAGCTGCCCATCACAATCGAATATAAACTGTGGGCATTTAAATGAGACCCGTTTAGACTCAACAAGACAGGATCTGTGGAAACACTATTTAGAGGAAGCCATGTTGTAAACGAAATCCAAACCCTTTCTTCCTGCTCCAATTTTGACAAATTAGATTAATTATTTTGCAATGTGTAGCCTTTGCATGGAAGAAAAAATGCGAGGAACAGTCTTTAAGAAATATGCTTTTTGAAAGATTTTTGATAGAGAAGAATCTGGGTTCAGTCCCTGATGGTTAACAGTCCAGTCACTATCAAAAGCTGTAAAGAAGTTTGGTGTAATATTAAATGTTATCTGTTCCGTCACTCTGTTAGTTAGGAGTTTTGGACACACACACACACACACACTCAGCATCCTCCTCCAAGCATCCCGCCGAGGTACAATGGGCGGCCTTTGATAGGAATGTGAAATACAGCCCACACAACACCACACAACACAACACACAACACACACACATCACACACACAACAAAGAATCCCTGGATATCATGACTGCACGAGCAGCTCAGGGACCAGGTACAGTGTTCCCAGGTGCCAGTGGAGGATGTGGAAAGGAAGAAGGAGGGAGAAGGGGGGATTTTTTACCCTCTGAGTATCTGGCAACCCTTCCCTCACCAACGGCAACCGAAGCCGGCTCAAGCTGCTTGCGGCGCGTCAGCAGATAAACAAGGCTCTGCCGTCACGCGGCGAACATCTGCTTCCCTCTGCCTCTTCCCATGTCGTGGGCTGTTCTCCAACAACTGCATCTCCAGTGCACCTGTCCTCCCTCTCCTCTTGTACTACCCACAGCGACGATGGCTCCTCTTGAGGAACACAGAGGATTAAAGGACTGGGGAACGAGACGAAAGAAAGTCCAGTCAGTCTATGAAGAACGTAATGAGGTTTCAGGCACTGCCGAAAAGCTGATAATCCTCAGTTTTGGAGGGCGGATCAGTACTATTAATTAACCTGGCCGGGGCATTTTTAGTGTGTGTGTGTGTGTGTGTGTGTGTGTGTGTGTGTGTGTGTGTGTGTGTGTGTGTGTGTGTGAGAGAGAAAGGGGTGGTCTACTTTCAGAGGCTTGGCTGCCATAATTTGTCTTTGCACTTAACCACCTGACAAAAAGCTCACTTTATTTATTTATATATGTACCTCTGAGAAAAATGACCATTAATCACATGAAGGTTTTGTGCAAAGTTTTATTTTTTTTTCTCTGAAAAAAAAAGAATGTTTTTTTTTTCTAATTGCATAAGCAAGTCCAGATTTCACTGAGCTGTCATTAACCTTCAGTATGCTAATCACAGTAAACCTTTCCAGAGAACAAATCAGATGAACTTGGAAAGGTCACCTAATTATTGTAACCCACACAGTATCTATTCAGTTTATTATTGTACTTTCAAAATGCAAATGTAACATCAGTGGATATGATTTATTTGCTTACTAATGCTCAGTATCCACAAGGCATACAATGCACAAGGCATCAGTCTTTTTTTTTTTTTGCTTGTGTGCATATTAAGCAGAACTATTTGCTTGTCGAAAAACGAAAGCCTGCGTAAAAATAGTTCCCCCACATTATAGTGTAACCTGACCAAAGTTCACTGTTGCCCAAACGTTTTGTAGGTCATGATTTCCAACTGTCTTTTCATTCTGTCTTTCATTTCGTCTTTTCAACTCAGAATTCTGATGCACAACCCACCATGCATTGCAAATGAGGGCCTGGAACAAGCAACACATCTCCGAAAGTAGTCTGAATTCAGGCAAAAAATGGCAATTGGCAAAACATATTTGTTTGTTTATTTATTTATTTTGCACAGGTCCCCAAAAACATCAAAGGCTTCTTGTCATCTTTCATTCTGGTATCATGTGCCTCATTTTGGGGGAATATCTCCCTTTCACAATGTCTCCATTCTAGATGCATGCGGAGACGCGTCATTTGAATTTCATAGAGCCAATGCATGTTGACACGAAATCAGGGGATGCATTTCCCTGCGCTCTTTGTGATATAACTACAGCCTGAACCACAGGTTGTGAAACAGGAAATGACTGGAAAATATGTGAATGCGTGCTGAATGTATTATATCGAGGCATTGCAATGATTGACTGATTCATGGCAGAGTAATAGAACCAGTGCCTAGTTCTTACAGCACATGCAATTGTAACACCCTCTTTTCTTTGGGCCTGGTTGAGCTTGCTTTTTCTTTAAGACTTATTTGAAGCGGGCCTGCACACAATTCGATGCAGGTTAAATTCTGAGACCAATATAGTGTTTTTCAAAAATTGATTTTTTTTTTTTAGAATGGGGATGGGATAGGTTGGACGGGAGGTGATGATTCTCATATAATGCTTGGCTCAGATTTTTTTATTTCGGTTCCAGACCCTCTTAGAAGATGAAACCCAAGAAAAGGCAACATGTAATTGGCTCCTGAAACCTAAGGTACTTGGGATTTTCAATCAGTTTCTGATAGAATCCTTTCTTCCAAAGGTGTGTTGGCATTATCTGTCCAAAAAGCTGTCGTCTTGACTCTAAAATAAAAAAAAATTAATGGAAGAATTTTAACACCCCGCACCCCCCCCCTCCCCCCTGTTTTTTTTTTCTTTCGAACTGGCATCAATACTTTCTGATAGATTCTTTTGAACTGAGGCAGGAGACTTGCGGAGACAACATGATGAAAACTGTGCTTCCAGCTCTGACAAATGCTGTCTTCCAAGGCTCCTTCCTTTATCTCTGTTCCAGAACTGTCCCAATGTTAGACTTAAAAGTCCACATCAAAGTCCTAGGGTGTGCTTTAACCAGCCTATTCTTATCCCGGCCAAATAACATTTGCATCTTAAGAATTTATAAGGGGGTGTTATATAAACTGTTCGTCGACTGAAGTATGAAATGATTAATAAACCCGCATAGCGGAGTTAAACTGAGTGATTGTACGGTAATTGTGGGAAATATATCTTGACCCGTCGAATGAAAATGCTGTGATTATCTATCCCTATGGAGCTCTCACAGTCATTAACAGAGTGAAACGTTCACCACTCCGGACCAAGTCTAGAACCAAGCCTCTGCTGATGATTGTGAATTTGCAAAATATCAGATCAAGATCACGAAGACTGCTCTTTCTCTTTTCCTGTTAACCTATTTCGATCTCTCTCCAGAGGCCCCTCCTGGATCATATTTGTTAATAGTGGGAGGTAGGACTTGAGCCAGACTGCTGCGTGCGTTTGCAACACGACTTTGAAGTCAGCCAGCGATGAGAGCGTAGTGTTTCATTGTCAGGAATAGATTTACCGCACAGTGTCTTTAAGTGCTTTCAGAAAAGTTTGGAGGGGAGAACATCGTGCCCTCTCCCATCCATCTAATACTGGGACATGTTGAGCGATTTTCGGGGAGGTGGGGTGGGGGGGACTGGATGAGAATCTTTGAAATGGAAATGGATGTGCGGATGTCTCGGCGAGGGGTTTAAGGGAAAGCCTTCAGGGGTCACACGCACACGCCTCTCCCCAGGACTCCTCTGTATCTTAGGGGCTTTCTTTCTGAACATCTCTATCCTGGAAAGAACTCGGTTATGTGGTGGCAATGTGAATAGGACATTATGTACAATTTACTCTTTTTGCAGTACTGCAGGTTGTCTCAGGCAGGGAGTGGAAAGACACTAGGCAAGGCAGAGGCAACGGGAGAGTGTACCTAAATAGCTGGATGATGTTATACACACACCGGGCGTGATTAGTAAGTGTTTATAATAAGGGCCAGTGGGAGATGAGTGAGTGTGACCGGTGACTAAGTGGGTCATTAAGTGGCTGTGAGGCTCAGGTGACATCCTGTGTGTGGGGGGAGAGAGAGAGAGAGAGAGAAAGACTGTAAAATGCGTATGAGATAGAAAGTGTATATGTGTAAGAGAAAGATAAAGGAAGATAAGGAGTGTGTGTGAGGGGAAAAGAAAAAGAATGCGTGTGAGAGAGAGATAGAGAGCGAAGAAGAGAGAGAGAGAAAAAGAGAGGAAGAGTGAGAAAGGAAGAGAGAGAGAGAGAAAAAGAGAGAAAGAGAGAGAGAGAAAGAGAGAGAGAGAAA
The DNA here is from genome assembly GCF_900700415.2 of Clupea harengus. Lineage (NCBI taxonomy): Eukaryota > Metazoa > Chordata > Actinopteri > Clupeiformes > Clupeidae > Clupea > Clupea harengus. The sequence continues at coordinate 9,334,535 of NC_045166.1, forward strand.
GAGAGTGAGAGAGAGAGAGAAGGAGAGAGCGAGAGAGAGAGAGAGAGAGAGAGAGAGAGATGAGTGTATATGCGTGTCTGTGGGTGAAAAGCCTTGTGGCAGCCCTACCCTTCCATTACCCGTTCCCCACTGAGAGGGCCATGTGCCTCATGCATAGTCAGCTCAGAGCTGAGCTGGAGCACATAGCTCTCACTCTCGCTGTATGCACAGCCATTGCTGATAGGCTGCCCTCTGTCAAAGAAGGAACCAGGAGAGAGAGGGAGAGGGGGAGTGAAGGAGAGGGAGACAGGAAAGTGAGGGGGTGGCTAAGGAGGTAAGGAAAGAGGAAGAGGGAAAGAAAGAAAGAATGAGAAGACAGAACACCACAAATCGGAGAGAGAGAAGGGAAGGAGAGAGGAAGAGAGAGATGCATGGTGGGTGGAAGAGAGAGAGAGAGAGAGAGAGAGAGACGAGAAGGAGAGGAGTGGAGAAATGCACCACCTGCCCTGAATGTGCACCAACCTGCCATGCCGCTCCATAAACTATCCTCATATGCTGTTTGACTGTACACACACTTGCTCATTTAGTTCAAATAAGCAGGAGAAACCACGCCTCGTTGTCCTCAGCAGAACCGACGGGGACAATTCATTACAACAGTTTACAGTACATTTCCAAGTGGCTTTCTCCCCAGTGACTGATAACAGCGACAATGAATAAGGGATGATGGTCTTATCTCGGTGCATGCCACATTTATTTTCCAGAGCCCATGAGAGCCTTTCCTCCATGAAAACATGTCGGGGGGCTGACAGAGGAGCGCAAGCATCACCTCTGACCAGCCAATGGCGCTGGTGTTATGCATGCCAGCTGTTTTTTTGGGGGCTGTGCGTGTCTTTTTTCCACCCTAAGACACCAACAGCCAGTGAAATTGAGTGGGGATGATTAGCGCATAGTTTTATCTTGACCTCCAAGTCTATCTGGAGATGAGCGATTTATCCATGGCTTTCCTCCACGATCCTGCCATGGCTCGAGCAATCATCTTGAGATGTCAGCTCTTAGCATTGTCTGCTTTTGGTCATCAGCCTTTGAGCCTGTCATTGTTTCCCAGCATAACTCTTTTTTGGGGGGGATTAGAATGCTCATGCATTGGAGAAGTTTTGTTTATCATTCCAATTCATCATTAATATCTACACCCTGTGTTGAAATAAGCCTTCGTGTCATAGTTAGATATAGCCAGACACTCCCCATAGGGTACTAAAGTGGTATTCTTCTGTTTTCACACATGCCCATTTATCATGTTCACATCAACACACTGGCTTGGCCTTTTATCACTTCGTCAACTATAACATCACAGTTTTGTGTGAAAATACACACAATTGTGCGATTATGGTTTAGGAAATAGTTATGAAACGCTAATGAAAGGGCATATAGTCATGGAAACATTGCTCTCTAATTGGCAGCATTTCAGCAAGCCTATGACAAATGAAAATGAATCAAGCAACTAAGACAACAGACCAAGCCGTGATGTTGTGCTGCAGGATGTTTTTGTTGCATGTCTATTTTTTTATTGGTGTGTGTGTGTGTGTATTTGAATGTGTAATTTATGAATGTGCGTGTGTGTGTGTGTGTGTATGAGAAAAAGTTTTTGTGTGTGTGTGTTTTCATCAGTGGTGATTTTTCCGTGTATGTTACCATATGCGTATCCGTGTGTAGTACGCTGTCTTTTTGTGTGTCTTCGTATTAGAGAAAGAAAGAAAAAATGAGAGGAAAGGGAGACTTGCCCTAGTTTACAGCGATCGTGACTCACGGCAGGATCTGATTGCCTTTCTTCTCGACTTGATGTTTAATTAACTTAGTTTTTTTTAGAAAAGAATGCACCGACAGACCGCTTTGATATAAAAACAAATGGCGCGCATATTGTGTTCCTCCCCCCCCCCTCCCCAGCTCACGGTGTGCTGAGCTTCTTGGGAGAAGACAGACGGGGTAGCCGCTCCACCGAGCCGCTCTCCAGCGCACCCCGCTCTCTCCTCCCCTGCAGTGATACTTCATATTACTCGCAGCAATTTGACTGCTGTCAAACTCAGTTTCAAAGTTTGTCATCTGCCAAACACTAGTGTACATTAGAAGCTTGTGGTTTCGACCTCAGTGCGACTGAGCGCCTGTGTGGATGGGGTAAAGTGACAAGGAGAGGAAGAAAACAAGGAAATGATTGGCAACATATGAATGGAGACCCTTTGTCTTCCTCCAAAACCCCCCACCAAACAAGCCCACCCTCAGTCATTACAGTCAGGGGAAAAATTGTCACTAGCGACCATCACTCCCCAACCCAGAGGAGATAAACAAATTCCATAATTAGGACAACTGTCTCAGATAACACGTAGGTTGCCGTGTCTGCACGTCCATATTAGGGGAATGTTTTTGCAATGTGTGCTGTTTTTGTATGGTGTAATTTCTTATCGTCCCCCATTAGGTCGGAGTAGATGCAGGCTAAAAGGATATGCTCTCCAGACAGAGGGAGGAGAGGCTATGTAAATACAGACCTTCGCCACTATTAACTGCCGGTGGAAATTGAATATATTAGCCTGGCCCTTCTAATCAAAGCAAGCTGAAGAACGAAACTGTGTAATTTATGACATGTTAAATTTGGCCCGCTTTCCTCTCCCTGCCCCGAAATAAATTTGAGCTTAAAAAGAACAACACGGGGAGAACGGGCCCCGAATTATAAGTATGGGAATGTTGTTTTCCTAGCGATAAGCACGCAGAGCCTGTGTGTGCGTACGTATATTTTTTTCCTCCCCTCTCCACTGCGTGTTTATTTGTTCGGTGTTGAGTTCACTGGGCTTGTAGTTAGCCTTGGGTCCAGATTGCCTGTCTTGGACGGCTCCAGAGCCGAGGCCCGGCCCGCATTGATTAGGTTTACTGAGAGGAAACAGACAATCTCCCCTGCACTGCCTGGGCAATGTGAAAGGAGTGGAGGGATGGGGGGGGGGGGGGGGGGGGGTGGTGGTGGGAGAAACTTCTGCACCCTAATCCACCATCATTAAGGGCATGGACTGTTCATCTCTGCAGCCTATAGTTTTCCTGCTCCATATGGTGCTTTTTAACAAGCAGTCACAAGGGACGTTTTGCTATTTAACTCTAAATTTTACCAAAGGTGTGAAAAAAAGGGGGTTTGAAATAACTCACGCAAGCTGTTTTTTTTCGACGTAATGGAAGCCCTGTGTCTCCCTCTTGGCCTTGAGGTAAGGCGGACCGGCAAATTAGAACGGAGAGAGAAGAGACTCATAAAGCTTTTTTTGCACCGTTGTTTTGTTCATGAAGCAAGATGCCTGCGACAGCACTGCTGTGTAAGAGATTACATTCATTGATCATCCTAATGCAGCGTATGTGTGTATGTAGAGTTTGGGCCCTAGCTTCCTGTTCAGCGACCAGCAAGATGCTAGAAGATGCCGGAAGAGTTAGGAGCCTGGTGGTGCGTGCGGCTAGATCTATCAAGACATTTGCGTATATACACACACTTGTGTGTGTGTGTGTGTGTACACATGCATGTTTGCGTGTGTGTAATGAGCACTTATAAGTGTGCGTGGGAGGCGCATGCAGTACTTGTGCGTGATGGGTTGTGCAATTGTTTGCATTGGCGCCACTGCTCTCTTTGTCCCCCAGGGGGTCATGACTCAGGAAGAGATATGTTAAAAGTTAATGAGAGAGCAACACTTTTCTATTTATTTCCATGCTCACCTCGGGGCCGTCTGCTACAGTTTGTTCCCTTTCCCAGTAGTCTCTGTATGTGTGTGTGTGTGTGGGTGTGTGTAGGTGTGTGTGTAGGTGTGTGTGTGTGTGTGTGTGTGTGTGTGTGTGATCCCAAAACAGGCTGTGGCAATTTGCTTTTGAATTATGCAATATTTTGTCAACACAAATCCCATCAGGCAGGGTCAACGGTAAATATTTACGGCAAAACTCTTTCCAAAACTGTAAGTCATAAAGTCCCATGTATACTAGCAGGGACACCTAACACCAACAAAAAAAGAAGCTCTCCCTCTGGAAACGTTCTGGGTTGGCAGCCGGCCTTTCCAGTGTGTATCTTTCTAGGTAAACAGGACATGTACCTAGGATGGCGGGGGGGGGGCTGGGGGGGGGGGGGGGGGTTATGTTGGTGGTCAGAGGACACTGCAGTGGGGGTGGGGTGGGGTGGGGTGGAGAACAGCTGGGCCGAGGCTGCAAGGCTGCACTCCTAACATGGGAACTGGGCCACAGCCCCCCCCAGAGCTGAACCCCCCATTAGCTCACCAAGGTGGCCAAAAGGGCCGCTTGAAAAACTAGGAGAAAAAGGACAAAAGCTCAGCCCAGAGAATGAGTGATTGGGTATGGGGCGAGCGAGGCTTTCTCAGCTCTCTAGTTGTGTTTTTGGAGTGCTGTGTGCTTTATGGAAAAGCAATATAAAATTGCGTTAGAGAAAAAGAAGGATAGGTGATACACTTGCGGCACAACGTGGTTTACTCGCCACACCAAAACTGCTCCAACTTCCCAATTTTAAGGGAAAGAAAAGTATCTGAATACTTCCCAGTCTTTCACACCACAAGAGGTAGAGACTAGGAGGCCCCCTTTAAAACATATGAGATACTGCAGTTCGAATAGTAAAGGATGCAGCTATCAATTTAGCACTCATGCTCAGCCAAGCACCAAAATTAGTTGTGGAGCCGAAGTGGGGTTTAAATAGTGGGAAGGCGAGCGGGAAGAGGAGGATGTGATGCTTGTCAAATGGATTCCACTCTATTAAGGTCTTGGTCTGTCACACTGCTGAAGCCCCAATCCCACCAACACCCCCCCCCCCCCCCCTCCATCCCATCATTCTCCTCACTGAGGGCCCTCTCGTTTTTCATTTCATTTGCATTCTTTTCTTTTTTTTATGATCTCATACTGTTCCACTCTCTCTCTCTCTCTCTCCCTCTCTCTCTGTCTCTCTCTCTCTCTGTTACTCTCTTCAAGATTGTCCTCGTTTCTATATCCATACTGTGTCAGAATGCATTGTGGCTCATTTTTATTTATTTATTTTTTTCAGGAGAGGGGCCATTTTGTTTTTCGGTTTCTCTCCTCGTCGTTCCAAATGCACTGTGATCTCTGCCTCGCCAGACATGTCTGCTGCCTCGCATGGGGGAGTGGTGAGACACGCTGAACTGCTCACCACTCACAGTCCTGTCACTGATGGCACACTAGATTGAAAAGTGTAAAGTGAAAAGTTCCTCCACAACACCCATCACAGCCTCTCTCCGTGGCCTCCCTGATCACTTGGCCATTAAATGATTTGACGCGTAATTTCTTGCCGCTTCCCCGGCTCTCGGCTCTGTCTCCCGCTCTACCGAATCTCCCATGCATGGCTGGAGGATTGCCGTGTAATTAATACATCAAGACCATCACAGGTCCTGGCTCGGCTTTGAGAAGGAGCTGTGAACGCCGAGTCTGTGTGTGTGAAATGTGGAAGAAAAAGGACTGGGGATTTAAAAAAAAAAAAAAACGGCTCCTAGATTCGGGATGAAACTAACTGGGATGCAATTATCTCCGAGACAACAATTAGAGGCTTTCCAAGACGGCGCTATCGCTAACTTGTCATATTTTTGTATCACTTCAATGTATCAGATGGTTTATTTGGCTGCCAGATCATGGGGTTCCAGAGCCGTGGGTAGGGAAATAGGTGCCAGGAAAAAAGGAGAGGTTTTTTTTATAATGACTCTGCGACGGTGAGCCGCCTCAACTTTTGGTTGCAGATTGAAAAAAGAATGAGACCTGACGTGTCTTCTTGGGTAAATTAATTCCCTAAAATACGTCGCCAATATTCGAAGGCTTGAAAGATGATCACTTGGAAACTGCAGCTGCGTTTTCAGTGTCTTTTTCTGCAAGTCTTTACAATCGTAGCCCGTCACCTCGCATGAGAAACATGCGGGGCCGACGTACTCTAAAGCGGAAACAAGGATTTGCGAGAGTTGCCAGGAAACTATCTCGCTCCCGACAACATTCGTTGCGTCTGTGCTGCCTTCACGTATCAGAGAGTAATAGGCATTGACAGCCGACCGCGGCGTGCAGAGGCGCCTGGTGCTCTGACCCCACATGGAGGTATAGAAGTGAATGGATGGAGACTATAGAAATTAAGTCAGCCACCATTTGTTTCTGCCACTCAGGGCCTCAAAAGATTTGTCGTTGTTCTCTGCGTGTGGAGGGACGGGTGGGTGGATGCCGGTGAAAGAAGTACACTTTATCAGTCAAGGTCTCCTCCATGGCAGTCTGCCCGCTGTCTCCCAGGTGCACAGATGTACTCATCTCTACTCCACACACTGCAACAGAAGAAATAGTTCTGCAAATGTATTGCACATCTCTTTTGTTTGTGGCGGTTTAGGAGTGTAGGATGATGTTCGATGTCTGCGCTACTTGTATGGATTTTTTCCAAAAGTGATCCTTACAGAGCAGGCTCTGTGGATAACTTCTGGGGCTGGATTACTGAAACAATTATTTCAAAATGTTCAATTCTGCTATGACTGGTTTATTACAGGACATCCCACAATTTACCACGATAACACACAGAATAATGGATTTCATATGCTTGTGGTTTGGGTCATCAGAGAACTGTTCAAATCTAGGCTCCACTGCAGTAAACTATGCCCATCAAAAGGTATACAGTAGATCTCTATGGGCTATTTTGCTCATCTCTGCAGTTGTCTTAAGAGCAGGGCATCACCTGGGAGACAATTTGTTTATCGTGCTGCGAGAGTAATGCATTCGCTCTGCTCTGTCTCTCTCTCTCTCTCTCTGAAATTGCTGAGGAAACGGCGGCCGCGAGCGATGAATGGCTCTGTCTCTCGCTGAGGAGCGAGCTGCGTCGGAGGCTAATGATTTGGCCCCTTGCACACTGGAACTCATTAGAGCCTCTATTGTTTGTGCTTGTAAAAAGACGGGGGGGGGGGAGGGCGGCGGGGTCGAGGTTGACGTCCTGTAGCTGCCTACACCGCCTGTGTTGAGGGGATAAGTTAGAGCACGGAGGTGGGGGGGGGGGGGGGGGGGGGGGGGGGGGGGGGGGGGGGGGGGGGGGGGGGGGGGGGGGGGGGGGGGGGGGGGGGGAATGGGTTTCAGTCACCTTCATCGGTGGAGGGAGAAGGAAAGGTCCAAATGCAGGTCTAACTAGATCCTTTGGATCATGGTATAATTACTTGAGGGTTTTGGAAAATGGGTATATGGGTTTTCCATATGTGCGTGTGTGTGTGTGGGTGTGTGGGTGCGTGTGTGTGTGTGTGTGTGTGTGTGAGGGTGGACAAGAAGAAAGAGAGGAAAAAAGGGAGGGAGGGATAATAAAATGTAACTATGTTGACTTTACAGCTGTGTTTAATGTTCTGATAAATCTGGATGAAAAGTACATTTTCCCATCCAAAAGTAGCACCTCTTTGTTGGTCAGTGGAGTAATGAGAAACAGGCCAAAATTTCACTTGTGGTCCGCGGCTGAATTTTTCTTCACTGTTTTGATGGCTCTGCCTTCTCTGACAGTGCCCTTCTCTCCCAGCCTTAAGGAGTCGTCAGCAAGGGCGCTAGCATACAGGGAAGGAGAAGATGATTAGTGTGTGACCTTATGTGTAATTAGCGCCAACTGTGAAATTTTCTTGAAAGGCAATGAATCACGGAGGGGGGTGAGGGAGAATCCGCTGGGGAAATGTTACCTGAGTGAATAGGTGAGGTGTGTAAATCAATACTCCCTTTTGACCCAAAGTAGCAAGACACAAAATGCTTCAGGAACAAGAATGAAATGACATTGCTCAAAGAGGTTTTTTTTTTAAAAGGGGGAAATATATATATTTTTTTGTCATGACTTCCTCAGGAGCAAAGCCTGCGCGAGCGCGTTGAGCTTTATTGATTCTGACACATCATTATTTCCTCTTTTCTCCTGCACACAGACCAAAAGATGAAATGGCCGCTGTGCTTGATAGTTGCCGAGGCAGTCTCAACGTTTCCTCCCTCCACAAACCGCTAATTGCTAAAGTTCATCTCCGGCCTACTCTTTCCTAGGCTACCTAATACAACGTGCATGTTCCTGCCAGGAAACCACACAGGGGGTCACAACCTTCCCAATCCCTTTGTTTGAATTCATTCCAACCACCACGCCCTCCCCCAGACCGTGGCCTGTTTGTTCTGATTAGCTGGTAATGCATCATTCACCTTCATTCATATAAAGCTGACCAGGCTCATTTTAATATGTTACCCAAGGTCAAGGAATGTATTAAGCATCCAGAGATAAAATCAATAGCCAAATCAGTCCTTGGCGTGGCGCATCCAGTGCATGAATAAACAGATATGGCTGCCACTAATATGGGGCTACCTAAAGCAATGTAAGGCTGTGCACCGGATAAAAGAAAACAAGCAAGACAGTATTATCAAGCAGTTGCAGGAGTCTTAAAGGCTCCTGGGTTGTTTCCGTCAGGTCTTCTCAATGTCAAACGAAATATCTGCAGAGACACAAACGGAATTAATTTGCGTTGGGCCGTGTGCCAGAGCGTTTATCATCTTCGTATTGTTGACCTAAGTAGAAAGGTAGGGTGCAGACAGGCTCAATACGCCGCAGCCGCTGTCACAAAGGCATTTTCTACATCCTCTCTTCTCTCTCACACATGGTTGGGAGAGTACCTGCCAGTACAATAGGACGGGTTGAAATGTAATGTGCTGCTTGAGAATGAATGGATGTTCTTCTACAGAAAAAAATACCTATTGCGAGCCTCGTTTAATGGTAGTATTTAAATTCGGCAGGAAAGTCTGCTACAGCTTCTATATCCCTCCTGTTGTAATTGTCCTAATTCATCAGGTATGGCCTTTAATCATCCACTATAATTGGTTTCTGTGCCCTTACCTCAACACTGAATAATGTTTCTCATAGTTTTAATATACAGACTTCAAGGTGTAATTAAAAATATATGGAAAGAGAGGTCTCTTCAAGTGTCACCGGTCAAGTCACGTTAATGTGTTTTATCTTTCTGGCAAATGCTTTTTGAGATTAATATGGCCGTCATTATTATTTAAATGGATTTTTTTTTAAATGAGAACAACCATGTAAATGGTAGTGAGTGTAGAGTCCATGCTTAAAGATCTGTTTCAAGTAAAAATAGCTGTCCTTGTCACTGTTTATAGAGTGTCTGCCAAACAAATAGGTTCAGTGATATAGATTACTGTGTATACTGGAGTGATGCATCCGGTACATTGGAGAATAAATATCAGACTCTCCTAATGGTCTCTCTTGTCACACGTGTTCGAAATTTGTCTGCAACTGTCATGGGTTATGTGGACCTAGGTAGATGAGTTGTATGTTCGGTGTGGATGAACTCCCAAAACTGTTGTGATGCATGTTTGTCTTTGTAGCATAAATACGTGACTCTTGTTTGGCCCATCTTGAGTGTCACGTGTACTGATTTGTCTGCAAAAGTCACAGGTTGTACTGACCTCTTTGCATGAAACGTTGTGTTCGAAGTGGATACATTCCAAGATAAGATGTTTTGGCCAACACACAAACAGTCCCTCTCTAGTTTGCCACTGGGGAGAGGTAAGTGCCACTTTTCCGATGCTATTTCAGTAGCAAAAAAACAAGTCCAACGACGCTGTTGGAATCCTTCGCCGGGTCCCGCTGTGTTGATATTGGCCTGGTGGAGCTGTGGTCACAATTAACTATGTTGCTTCTTCTTCATATGGGCCTTTGAAGAAGCGCTTTGAGAAAAAGAGTTTTTAGCCATGTGGGAGTTGTATATGAAAATATTTGATACACTGAAAAGAAACATTAAAGTTTATTTATATACCAATCAACCAGTTTGTGACTGAATAGTTTTTACATGAAAACCAGGACTAAACTGTAGATGATTCTTGGACAGAAACCTAAGAAGCACAGATGATACTTTGGCTGAGTTGATGGTTCAGCACTTTCAAAACATATTTTATTGTTTCATAACAAAATGGAACCAGATAGCACAAATCAGCAGTTCATAAACATCATAGTCTGTATGTTGATCTTTGCCAAAATTACAGTAGAATAGGATGGTTTTATTATGACCACCTGGAAGTGAACTGTATTCCCCATTTGACCTACAGTGAGATTTATACAAGGAACTTTGCTCGAAAGTCTGATTCTTATGGCGGTGAATCAAATAAGTATTAGGCCAGCCCATACTTTGAGTACAAATACTGAACTAACATTGAACTGAATCCTAGCGTTTTCTGCTAGGAAAATGGCTGTGTGTGCTGAAAGCGTCACTAAGTTTGTTGTGATAAGAATACAGTGCTGAAAGAGTCTGTCTGCCATATAGTTATGGTTGTGACATAATGACACTTCTTAAGAAAAGCAAGCTGTTATTTTTACTTGCCAGTAACAGAGAGTAAAGAGAGTGTAGGATCTGTGACATGAATCTTCACATCAAAATCATGTCACAGACACGTCACTTCAAAACACAGCTCTTAGCTCAGCTTTAAATCCCTGTCTACCTTGACATCTTTCTCACTTCCTATTGGTTGAGACTTTCAGAGCATGTGAGTGCCTGCCAATGAGGTAAGGGCGATAAGGAAAACCAGACCTCGTTAGTTTAATTAAATGTGGCATCATGCAATGGACTTAATAATAATAATAATAATTTATTTTATTTGTAATGCACTCTTCATTCAAAATAATCTCAGAGTGCCAAGTGGTAAGTTGACTTGAGTGGTAAGTTGCTAGCAAGCATCTGAGTTAGTCAGATAGCATTGCTGGTGAAGGACAAGTTGTCAGCCAACTCCATATTGTAGGAGGAGGTATGTGTGCGTATGTGAAATACAGAATAAAACAGCATAAAACTCTTTTTTTGCACCTTTATAACTGCACCTTAATAAAACTGATGCTCACCCTCTATTGCAGGTTTGCCACTTTGATCGATTCTCCCTCCAGTGTTGTAAGCAGACGACTGTGGAAACGTTTTCCATGTAGTGTTGACATAACACAAAACCTTTCCGCTCCAATCCATTTGCTGTATCTAGAGCAGTAAAAAAGAGCAGTAAAAATAAATAGACAAATTACACTTGGGCTACACTAACATGTATCGGGCATGCAATGTAGTGGAGTGGAGCCATATCTTAATTATTGACAACAGTGAGCAAAGATCCTGTCAAATATTTAACTCAGCCTGCATTCACAGAACATATTATTGATGACTGATGGACCTAGACTTGCTCCATCACTTATCGCCCCTACTCAGAACGTATGTAAAGCAAATGTGGCAACTGGTTGGGTTGTAGGGCATTAACCCGTTTAAAAGATCCAACTACGCCACCCTGGGAATTTCCTGGGGATTTAGCTCAAACCAGTACCAATAACCCAAATGGCATTCAGGTTGGTTGCAAAAATAGCAACAGAATGCAAATGATAATAAAAGAGACATCAATCACACAATCCGCACATAAGTCAGTGAAGGAGAGGGGTAGTATTCAGAGCTGAGGCTTTGCTAGCTGGGGAAGGGAGATATCCCAAGAAAGAGCCGAGCCAAATCGCACGTGCGCATACATTCACACACAATGGTGAAGGGTCAAGACCAGTGATTCTTCAGGGGTATGCTGAAGAAACTAGATTCTCCACTCTAGCCTCTCAGCTTCTGGAAAGACAGGTAAAGAATACATGCAATTAGTGGGGCCACACCCTCAAAATGACAAACACACAAAACAAATTAAATTCTTTGCTGTGGACCAAATGCTGAAAATACTGGTTATCAACAGCAATGGGGAAAATGGCCACCTGCCAGTGATGAAAAAAAAATCAGAAAAAGAAAAGCAATTGTTGACACAAGAGAAACAACACACTTAGCAATATCAAGTGCATAAAATGGTCAAACCCGTAATTTGCAAATTAGGATATAAACAAATAAAATAAACTCCACTCACAACACACAACTCAGATGGCCCGGACTAAAAAGGGAGTAATAATGGTTGTCAACTGTCCGCTAGCTAGCAGAGGTTGGAGGCGACAAACACGATGAGGGGAGAAACAATTGTAAACAGACAAACCAATCCGAGGCAAAGGCGTCTAGAAGCAAAGCCAGCTATAGCCTGCTATAGGCAAAACCAGCTATAGGCAAAGCCAGCTATATGCTGCTATAGGCAAAGCCAGCTATAGGCAAAGCCAGCTATATGCTGCTATAGGCAAACTCCCATAAGTTACCTGTGACAATGGCGGAAGTCAGGTAGACAGAAAACAGGGTGTGTACTCTGCGTCAGGCGTACACTCAGACAACAGCTACCTGCCCGTATATAGAATGCCCATGTGCTGATTGGCTGGTGATTGCTAAGTGATTAAGAAAGCGAAGCAACACACCTGAATGGAACAGGCAGCAGTGCAGCACGTCTCCATTGTGCCTCACAAAGGTGACCTGGAGAATTAATCTGAACAAAAGCCTCACAAGACTTAACACTCCACAGAGATGAGCTACATAAATACTAACATTTATTAAGATGACCTTGGCAGGATACAACAAAAGAACCCCCCCCCCACACACACACACACACACAACACCACCACTAGGGCTCATACACCATATTGTTTTGTAGTAGACAATAGGACACAGTCAGATCAACCCTGGGATTCATTGAGTGTAGTGCAGTTTGCAGGCGAAACAAAGCATCTACAGAACATCCTGCACATCCAGAGAAGCATCAGTAGGTCATATTTCCCCAAGGTCTCCGCAAAGTGAATGGAAATTAATTGTCGCACTCTCAAGGTGAATAATACACTCGCACAAGCTGTGATTAATAGAATTAAAAACTGAATAAATAAACGTATGAAACCAAAAAAAAAAAAAAAGCGAAAGGCATTCAGAGCTGGCCAAGCTCTCAGTAGACAGACTTTGCTTGCCAAGAACCGGGGGAAGGACAACAACTGCATTCCTGCCCAGGACGAGAAGAGGAGAAATAATAATTTCATCATGCCGTCTGCTGCTGCTCATCTCGCCCGAGAGTGAAAAAAACGGGAATGTGTGGAAATCCGCACCGGGATGTGGCCCACGGCTGTGCGGGGAGCGATTGAGCTGCTCGCTTGCTAGCTGCCTGTGATGGGGTAGGCCCTGTGCGAGATGTGATTGTGACTGCCTGTGGAAGGAGATAGCAGTGCCAGTGCCCACCCTCTATCTTTGATCAGATTAGCTGGCGAACGGAAAGGAGGCCTGCCCGCGCCAATGCCAGTCACAGCCCATTACTGCTCAGACTCAATCCTGGTTAACCCAGCAGGTGTAGGGGAGTGCGTAGGCGACAGTTTAAAAAATATAATCTCTAGCCAAAACCTTGGAACCACTCTCTTCTCTGGCAGAAGGCACATACTAGTTCAGGTATCCTGAACCCGAAAAAACGCAATGTTCCCTCCTTATCTCTGCCCTCAGGCAATGTCCAAACTGCAGATTGAACGCACATTTTCAAACAACATTCTGGGAGAATTAACTGCTCTAAACGCAGCATGATAAAAAACAATTCTTTATTCGGTGCTATATGAAGTATTACTCAACAACTGACTGATTTCAGCTTTGGCACGCTGGTCAACATGGGTTAAGGTTTAATATAGATAGTGGCTGAACCATAGCAAGAAAGGGAAACAGTTGCGAAAGCCAAAAGCTAAAATAGTACGAGATCAGAGAGTCTCTTTCTTTTTTCTGTTCGTAGCACTTAAGAACAGACCCTTTCCATGGATCTTAGGAGATCTCATTTTCTCACATGGTACCACAGTTAGAACTGGCAAGAGTTGACTCCGTGTCATGACTTATTGAAGTGTTGTACATTAGATGGGGAGCAGGAGCGATAGTGCATTTTTCACCCCAATGTCCATCATTCAATTTCAGTGCTGGCTTTCTAAATACCCTGGCACCCTCAAATGGACGTTGAAAATCGGTGTCAAAAAGCACACCACTGCAAGAGGGGCACTGAAAAGAAACTCCCTTTTTCCACCCTCTCTCTTTTCCTGTAGGTCTTATGGTAAGCACTCTTTCCACCCCAGAGCTCCAAGAGATTACTTTGATTCACGTGTTTTGAATTGGTGAATGTCTGGGATGTGAGGACTGGAATTTCAAAAGCCCTTTCCTTCCCTCATTTCTCTCTCACCTCCTCTCTATCTCTCAGTGTTACACACACACACACACACACACACACACACACACACACAAAGAGGGAGAGTGAGAGAGACATAAAACAGACTCTCGCCAAATGGGAAATGAGAATTAATTTCTTTTGCTTGTTTCTTTTTTTTTTGTTCAAGACGGCCTTAAAGAACTGCCGCTGGCCAACACAGTGTCTCATGTTGAGCAGGAATGCATTTGGAGATTCTGAAAGTGTTCTCCTCTTTTTTCACTCTATAAAAGGGAAAAGTATATCTTCTCTCACAAAACGCCGTTCAGTTGACAGGCTTGATTTAGCCTTGATGTGTCCAATTCATTTCATCCACTGGATTTTTTATCTCCCAACACCCACAACCTATTAGCAGGAATGGAAAAAAAATACGTATATGTATCATACTTTGAGCTCGTATGAAACGGCACAGACCTAATGGATGAGATCTCCCCCCTACGCTCTCTGATCATTTCAAAGCCAGAATCCTGCTCGAGAAGATGAAGAACTAAAAAGCCCATTAGCTGAGAGCACTTGTCAATCGTGCCCTGGCAGCAGTCAAACACCCACAAACATCACAGTCAAGCCTAACACGGAGGGGTCGCTGCTCATCCTATCACAGTCAAGCCTAACACGGAGGGGTCGCTGCTCATCCTATCACAGTCAAGCCTAACACGGAGGGGTCACTGCTCATCCTATCACAGTCAAGCCTAACACGGAGGGGTCACTGCTCATCTTATCACAGTCAAGCCTAACAGGGAGGGGTCGCTGCTCATCCTATCACAGTCAAGCCTAACAGGGAGGGGTCGCTGCTCATCCTATCACAGTCAAGCCTAACAGGGAGGGGTCGCTGCTCATCCTATCACAGTCAAGCCTAACACGGAGGGGTCTCTGCTCTTCCCCGCTCCGGGCAGCACAGTGCTCTCTGGTGTGGGAGCCGGTCAAACATGGTCTCTAGTTTTTGTGTTATTGTTGTGTTTTTTTCCTCCCACTTTTTTTTTTTGGGGGGGGGGGGGGGGGGGGGGGGGGTAGGTCGAGGCAATAGCAAGTTGTCAGTCTGCGGTTGGGGTGGAGGGAGAGTGTGTGTGTGTGTGTGTGTGTGTGTGTGTGTGTGTGTGTGTGTGTGTGTGTGTGTGTGTGTGTGTGGAGGGGGCGGTGGCACAGTCATCAGCGAGAGCCGTGTCCGGCACAGCAGGCCGCCCCAGCGGTGCCTGTCAGTCGCGGCGGGATTCTGCCACTCGCTCCTCTGCCAGCCAGGTTCACACCACAGACAGGCGGAGGAGGAGGGGGATGGAGATGAGGAGGGGGGTGGTGTTGTGAGGCCCTATGCCACAGACAGCTGGATGCCATTACGCTCCTCATCTCGCTTGTCAGTGGAATGTGACAGGGATCGTGGCACCGCGGGAGGTGATGGCGCTCCGGAGGGAAACGGGCACAGGTGACACATGCAGGAGCAGTCAGAGGTGTTTGTGTGTGTGTGTGTGTGTGTGTGTGGGGGGGGGGGTTGTTCAAACTTGACCTCAGTGGCCTTCTGGGAGACTCATGGCTAATGACCAAGCCATGATGGTGATTATGAAAAGAGAGGGCCGGAGAAAGAAAAGGAATGACGTTTATGAGGTGTTCTTCATCAGGAGGATTTGAGAGGATTCACTCTTTCTCTCTCTCTCTCACTCACTCCCTTTCTCTCTGCGTGTGCATGTTTTCCTGTGTCGGAGGACGAACGAGAGCTCTCCTCATCCATCAGTGGCATGTCGACCCACCTGGGTGATGCATGGTAGTCATTCGGTGTCAGAACTCTCACCACAAATCAGCGGGAGATAGGGAGGTGAATGACACACTCGCTCTCCTCCCCTCCTCCTCCTCTCTGCTCCCCTCCCTTCCTCTTCCTCTCTGCTCCTCTCCCCTCCCACCCTTACCTCACCAGCGGGACGGGACTCCTACAGATGTGAGCGCGTTAGAAAGGCCGGAAAAGAAGCCAAGTTTCCTGGCAGCCAAAAGCACTGGGGGAAAGTGGGCCCTCTCACTCTCTCTCTCTGTGACCTACTTAAAAGGAATCATCGGTTGAAACAATGCCCATTGTTTTACCTTTTTTCATATCTGTCAGGTCACCAGCCAACATTGTTTTTCTCTCTCATCTAAATTATTCAACGGCGTCTGACAGTTGGCTTCGAAAGTGATTATTTGCCCCCAGTATTACCCACCACTGGATGCGGTAATTGTGTTATGCGCAACTCTGTCGCCACAGTAACGTTTCGCCATAATTTATTGGTTTCTGTCAGAGGCAGGAGAAGTAAATTCACTTAAGAGAGAGGCAACCTGTTTCACATTACCCAGGTGCACTATGACTGTCGGTGGACTTGACGTATTTCCACAGGGACCGTTTATTCCCCTCCTTTCTCCACTTCTCATAACTCACTCTTTCATTTTATCACCTCTCCAGATTTAACGCATGTTGGTGGGGTATTTCCTTTGCTTTTTGATATTGTAATGTTCCCACAATATTAAAGGGCAGCTCTGTCTATAAAAGCATCACAAACGAAGAAAGGAAGAAAAAAAAAGTCAGAATTACCTCCACCAGGCGACACTAAAAGCAATTACAGCTCATGTTTCAACACTCTTTTCACGAGACGAGATCCGCCTCGTGAGCGACTCGCTCAGTGGATGAGACTCATTTGGTTCTCATTACCATATCCTGTCTCCGACTATTCAGCTTCCCTCTGTCATCCGCTCCCCTCTCCCTTCTTTGGCATGCCATTGTCGTCTCTTTGCCACGGCAGCAAATTAACGGGGAAGCGAACCCCTCGAGAACTTCTGATTTGTTTTCACTCTCTGCTCCGAAGTGCATTCCAATTGTTGCTTTTCAAACGATAATCTCTTAATGTGACCCCCATTCTGGCTTGACTTTTTCTTTTTGGTTGCCGTGTAATGAAGTCAAGGATTGAAGACTTTCAGAGTCTCTGTCTTTCTTTTTTGTGGCAACATGAATCCAGCAAAAAAAAAAATCACTCTGTCTGCCTTTCTCGCTTTCTTTGTCACTTTCTGAGAACAAAGCCGGTGTTGAAATAATGTCACAAAGACAGAGGAACACTCAACACAAGTGTTTGATTTTTTTCTGTTCCCTCATCTCCTCTTTTCTTTTCATCTTGTGGTGAAAATGTCCTCACTGGATCTTTGTCTTGGTGTGAGTTTTGGTTTGAGGAAAAATTAGGAACAGATTGACTTTGTAGTAACTGTGGTCGTACCAATAACAAAAAGGAAAAAAGTTTCAACTTGTAATTATACAATGTGTCATATTATAATAAGTTATATAACAAAAACAACAAACAAACCAAACAATGACAACAACAACAATAATGATAATAATAGTAATAAATTAATTCAATTCAATTCAATTTTATCTATATAGCGCCAAAACAATACAATTGTCTCCAGGTGTTTTACAGAGCCCAGGGCCTAAGGCCTGAACCCCCCTACAACTATAAAACTATTCGCTCTATACTCTTTATAGTTTTTTGATCCACATTAATGTATTCCTCATTAGATCAGATAAAATGTATATAAGCAAGACATCCCAAGGAAACTAATGTGTAAACATCTCTCAAAGCTGAATGTACCCAAACAATAACAGAGAGGCTCTCAAGAGCTGAAGGACAACTCAGCTTGGAGTACAAGGGAGAGAGAGAGAAAGAGAGATGTTGCTGGCAGACAAAGGACCTGTAATTGCGGAGGGGCCTGGTAGTGCCAAAGGCCCGTGTGACCCAAACACTCGCCTCCATTTAACACGCCTCAGTCGTGATGTCATGCACCAGCGGGCTCCTGACACATGTGTCACTGTCTGCTCATAATCACGTCAGTGGGCCTCCAGCTCTTGCTCCCATGCTGAGTCAGCTGGCTGGCTGGCTCTCTGTCTGTGTGTGTGTGTGTGTGTGTGTGTGTATGTGTGTGTGTGTGCGTGTGTGTGTGTGCGTGTGTCTGTGTGTGTGCGTGTGGGTCTGTGTACATCTGTGCACTCATGTGTGAGTGTATATGTGTTTTATCATACTGCTGCCATGGTGTGTTTGCACATGTTGGCGGTGTGTGTTTGTGTGTGTGTGTGTGTGTGTGGAGGAACATTGGTGGTGGGGGAAGGGAAGCATGTGTATCTGATAGAGTGCATGTGTAGTTTTGTGTGTATATGAGGGTGTGGGTTGGTGTGTGTGTGTGTGTGTGTGTATGTATGTGGTTATGTGTGTGTGTGACTGTGTGACTGTGTATCTGTGTGCGGTTTTGTGCACACGTGTGTTTATTTTTAAAGCACATTAATGTGTGAGAGCAGGCTGCGCTGGCCCGGTGTGATGCGGCTGCGGGTGCCTCTGGTGCCGGCAGTCGGAGGAATGCGATTTTCCATCTAATGCACGGCCAGGAAAAGTGCAGCGCAGCGCAGCTCGTGAGAGGTCCGTGTGAGGAAGGTCGCTGTTTCAAAGGCCCACATTTGTTTCCAATTCTCCCAAGGAGCCCCGAAACCAAACGAGTGCTATGCTATTGGACAACGGGAGTTGGCATGCGTACCCCCAGCTAACCTCCTCCTCCGCCCTCGTCGCCATCTTAAACCTCCATCGCGCGCCCCCCTGCCCTCTTGTTAGAATACTATTTTCTCGAGCAGGGAACGAGCATGTTTGATTGTCTCCCTGACTGAACCCAGCGTTGCCCCAGAATCACCTCGCCCCTGTCACTTTTCCTTCCATCCGTGTGTTTTCCGCGCTCCAGGACTCAAATGGGCTCCGCCGTTAACGGTCTCGCCTTAACTTTCATCCGAAGCGTCCCATTATTTACCGGAGTTGGGTTTCCTCTGGTGAATGCTCCCGCTGATCAATACGACATGTCGCAGTTTGCATTAACTCTAACAGCCACCCACTCAGGAATGTGCAACTATGGGAAAATTTGACAAGAATTATTATTTTTTTTTTTTTTCTAAAAGCATGATCTCAGAGAGCGAAAGGGAAGACAAACAGCAATATATATAGCGAGAGGGAAAAAGCAGAGCAGGCTAGATCCCATCCAGCGTCTCTACGTTTTGGCCCTTTTTCGTCGACATATTGGAAAGAAAGCAGAGATTGCTTTCCTGTGAGCTGCCTGTCTTTAACCACAAAGATAATGCCTGCTCTGGAGCCTGCCATGTTCTAGCCTCAGCACTCCCATTTCTTTCTGTCCCCCCCTTTTTCCCCTTCAAGCGATTCATTTCAGAAACATGTCACTCTCTAATGAAATGTACAGGGGTCAGGTCAGGCCCATTGTTTCTCAGAGCCACACGCTCCGAGTGCATTGTCTGTTTCCTCTGATTCAGGGAGATAATTTGGGCATCTTGACCCCGAGGAGCCCACGCCAGCATGTCCAGGAGACACTTCTGGAAGACCTTCTGGTTAGTCAGCATCCTGTCCCATTGTATGAGCTGAATGTCCTGTTTATTGGCTGAAGAAGACCACTACACAGCTGGGGAATTTTGGATTTGTCTCTGTCTGAACCAAGCGTGATGTCATCCAAAATGGAATTCTTTGGAGGTGAAAGCTGGGCTGGGGTGGGGGGGCGGGGGTGGGGGGGGACTGTTCTCATTGTTTCCTTATTATTCTGAGCTGGCAAAAGGGTCAGAATGTGCAGGTCCCTAAGGACGGCTCCTGTCTCTATCAGGATTTTCCCCAGGTGAACTAAGAACATGACATTGTGTAATCTTATTTGTGCAAAAACTTCCTGAACATGCAGATAAATCTCGCTGCCTCTTGAGGAAACAGGCGTTTATTGCAAAGCACACGCTACAACCCCCCTCCCTTCTTCCCTACAGCCCCCCTTCACGCTGATGGATTAGCCTGTGGGGTTTACAGATGAGTAGATTATAAATCAGGGCTTTTGTGACCTTTCTATATAAATCGTGAATCAAAAGCTGAGGCTTATTTCCATTTGGGCAGAAGAGGGGGAGATGGAGTGCCATTTTAAATTAGTAAGGTGCAACGTTTATGCTTACGGCGAGTGAAAATGCACAGTAAAATATGAATTTAACAAGAGGCAGGGAATGTTTATTGTCTCTGAAATCAATCGCCCTTAAAAGTACACAGAACTATAATTCACGTCAATCTGTCAACGTGTAAAAATTATTTCCGCAATAACACAGATATCCTCCTGTGCTTGAATAACCAAACTTGATTGGCATGAATCAAAATAATGCTCATCAAAGGTAAGGCAGGAGAAATTCAGCCTGTCTCCAAACGACCAAATGGTCTGTGAAGCCAGTGCATAACACTGTCAGAGAGTATGAATTCTTCTATATTTACCTCAGTCATTTAATGAGATTGCTCCAAAATCCAATTTAATAATAAGACCCTTAATGATCCCAATATTAGAGCCTTAGTATTTCAGTACAACACTATTATTAATGACATTACATCCAGCAGGTAATAAAAAGTGTTACGACAGAGGAGAGGTTCAGTGGACATCTCAAGTATTAAAATTGGCTGCCGGTCTTATTTTGTGAATTGCTCTCACAAAGGAGTAAGTTGGGAAATTGGTTATTTCGCTCTTAAATGCCAAGGCCTCTCATGGCGATGGATGATTAGCTTAAGGGCCCTCATATTATGGCAAAAGTTGTGCGACTTTTGCGAGCGTCTCATAAAAGTTAACTTTCACTTTTCTCATTAAGCTCTAGTCAGCTTCGATTTCCTGTTTCGAACCGGGAATGACAGGTCTTGCGAGCAGGACCCGAAATGTAAAATTATAGCCGAATGGAATTACGCCGCCGGTCGGACATCTGTATTTTAACTGGCGGGCGTCCACGCCCCTCCAGACCTTAGCAACACGCGACCACAAAAACACAAATGTATGGCCTTGCACAAAGAGCACACACAGATATACACACTCAATCACACACACATACACACATTCACTGTATGCACTAGGACGGAATTTCTGTTGAAGCGATAGCTAAAACAATATTTAGCACATGAGGTCAGTTCTCCCATCTTCGGGAGAAGCATCTGCATGAGAACTGTGCCGAAAATATTTCACTTGGCAGATCCCTGGTGCTTTACCCATGCCTGCATGTTTGTTTTGTCTTTGGGTGCTTGTTTAGCTACTGGCGGTTTTGCCCGTGGCAACTAATTGTGAGGGGAACACAGTTTGGTAGATTCTGGAGCAGAGAGAGGGGGGGAAAGAAAAAGTGAAGAAACTCAGGCGCTCAGTCGTACTGTATGGTTTGTGGTTTGAGCAGGGGCAAGTCCCTGGAGGAGCTGGGCTTTGGAAGAGGAAAAAAGAGATGATCTTTAGGGCAATATCCCATGCATTTTTCCCCATGTCTCGATGGTTGATAATTGCCCTAAAACGACTGCGAACAGGACACCCACAAGGATATGTGGACGGGCTGCGTGAGCCACAGAACACAAAATGAGACCCAAACCCACCACCATCCACCATCAGACTGTCTGCATGTCAATAGCAGTCATGGCCTTCTCACTCCTTTTTAACTTTTATTTATTTCCTGTTCGCTGTTTTTTTTTTTTTTTTCAATCTGCCATTTGCCCCCGCAAGGATTTACGGGCCAAAGTGGAGTGCACCCTGAAAGCCACTCAGTGGAATAAGTCCATTACTCACTCAATTACTGTAACAGCAGGGCCTGCTGGGTAGGCATGGAGGTGACAGAGGGCCTTGTGGAGAGAGACTAGGAAGGGGACTAGGAGGGGCCCTGGCGGGCAGACTCAGGCTGTCAATAGCGCTCTGAGGGTTTATTTTCTCTCGCTCCGTCCGCGCCTCTCCATAGGTCCAGTTTCCATTTGATTATGTATTTATGTTCACAGGAGATAGTAGACAGGACATGGGTGTAATGGTGTAATTATTTGTCCACCTCCTGGTAGTCTTCGCTATCCTTTCCCAAAAACAGCTCTTTTATCCATCTTGCAGATGTATTTGTTTTTTATGGGTGGGATGGCCGCTTGATTTAACACTAGACACATACAGATGTCCCTCAGAAAGTGACCTTCTTGTATCCCTGTCTCACATGTTGTGTGTGTATTTAAACGGAGCTCTATGGGGCTTATCGAACACTATCTCAACTTACATGTTTTGATAATATACTGCAGCCTTCCCAGTGTTTTTCCTTTTTTGCGTAGACATCTGGTTGTGTGGAGCAGGAGCATGAGCTTGGGAGGCCCCGGTGTGGGACTACTATCTGGCAGAAGGGACCCGGGAGGAGGCGTCGCAGCGAAATGTGCCGAGAGAAACGCGGCGACTAGCAAAACAGCATAAATCATCACGGATCCAAAGATAATAGAATGTGGCAGTCCCCACCGTCTGCTAAATCAAGCTGCTGCTTCCTGAGTCCATTCTGTAATTGCGGAGAGTGCTGATCATGTTGTTTCGGGGATGGGTTGAGGAAGAAAATGCTAAATGAAAACAGACCCAGACAGAGACCCACAAGACACTCACACACACACATACACACACACACACACACACACACACACACACTGCGGTAAGAATTGCAGCTGGCGATTTTTGCTTTGTGAACGTTTTTTGATAAGGACGTTTAAATCACCCGAGGTGTGACAGTTGAGATCTGTTTGTGTGCGGCGACGTCAGTGGCAGGGGAGAAATGAGCTCCCGGAACCTTTATCCTTTTCCCAGGCTTCCACAATGACAGTAGCATCACTCTTGCCTGACAGAATGGGACCAGCACACACAGAATTAAAAGGAAAGATTGTAATTACCAGTGAAAATAATACAACCAAAAAAAAGGTCGGCATCCCAAAGGTAACAAGGTTTATGATTTTCAAGACGCACACTGAAGGCTTGTATAAGGAACCCTTTGCACTTCACACCACAAAGGTGAATAATGAAATAAATTACTTTAAATAAATAAAGTTTGGTAACTAAGCTCACTCACACAGAGGAAGTTGCGGACTGAATACTGCACCTCTGCCGTTTCCTGTCTTAAAGCAGGGATATGGAGACAATCAGCGAGTGGTGGGCTGTGCATCTCCAGAGACGAACTGTGTTAAGTCTATGTGGGCAGCACAGCCCCGTGCTAATCCCTTTAAACTAGGCCAGAAAGCCCCTTCCAGGAATTCTCCAGGAACTTCTCTCTTCAGTGCAGTTGCTCTGCACCACTGCGCCTCCTTGCACACACAATGCGCAAGAATACCGCCGCCGGCCACTGGTGCCGCTTCAGTCGCCCCGAGACTTTTACCCCCGTCTCCTATTTGAACACTGCCAAGCTGACAAAATATATGCTCGCTGCAAACACAGCCTGAAGCTAGTGCTTGTTCTCCATGATTTCTAGTGCTGTGAAAGAACCAAGAATCCAGATTTGTATCATTAGATTTTGGATGCATTCTGGCACAATGTTCTTTTAAAATGAATAAACCAATTATAATCATAACTGCTACTTTAATTGTTTTTACTTCACTTTGCCACCACAGTACTACTAATACCATTACTACTACTTCTACTAATACAGTAATAATAATAATAATAATTAAAAAACAAACATCTTACAAGGATTAAGTTGTTCCTGGGTTGAGTGGGAATAACCTGTGTGTACTGGGTCAATGGGGAAGAGGGGCAGACTAATATTTGTGCTGTGAAGACAAGCTTTAATTAGAAAGTGTCTCTGACATTTCTAATTGGTCCCTCATCACATCCAGTAATGAGTTCTCTTTCTTTAAGTCTTATCAGCCACACTCTTTAGAATGGCTAATAAGTAAAACACTTAAACCACTTCGGAGGCAAGTAGGGATGTAGTGGGAAAACATTACCACTGTAAGTCTCCATGTTCAGTTTGTCTGAGAGTTAAGTGGATGTTCTCAATGTGAGTAGTTCAGTGTTGAGATATTATTATTATTATTATTATTATTGAGATATTCTGTCATCCAACAAAGCAGTCATGATGAATGAGGAAAAATACTTTTTCCCAACTTTGATAAATACTTTTAGGGAAAAAAAAAATTCTCAGTGAAAGAGGAAACAGATTTAAAATAAATATTTTCTTTAATATTTTTGGCAAAACAATGAAACCCTCAAAAGGAAATTTGGCCATCCTTATTCTTTCTAATGACTTAACATTTGGCAAGTCGAGTCTTAGAGAGGAAAGCTTGGATGGGAAGAAAGCAGATGTCAAGCTATCATTTAAAGATTATAATTCCACTTAATCATTCCGCGTACTTGCCCATTTGATTTTTCAGCTGTGGTCCGTGACCGACGCACAATGCGTTTGATTGTGGCGATTTCCAAGATAAGCAACACAGCCGTGCAGACTCAAGTATGTTGCACGGTTTAGCATCCCCCACTGATTTGAGTGAAACGAGGTTTGTGTGTAATGTCAGAACCCATCAGAGACTGGAGCTCCTCTGAGCCCCTCTCCGAAACATACAGGCGGAGATGCTTGTGCCAGGTATACACCGAGAGGCAGGCCATCGTCTGCTGTGAACCTAATTCAGTTGGGTTATTGATATCCCGAGTTTATTTGGGTAGCGGGAGAATCCCATTATGTCTCTCCTCTGCGTTTATTTTAGGCCGAGGGATGCGTTTACGAAGACTGGCGGCGGCCAGTACCAACAGTCCATCAATCTTCAGAGGCTTAAGCATGTGAAAATGTCTTTCCAGTACTTTTCTAACAGGCGCCGGGTGAGCGAGTCATCACTCCGGACGCCAGCTGCGTTTGTGCTGAATTTAATTTAGCAGACACATGCTTAAGCATGTGATGGCAGAATATGGGTCATTTCCTTCCTTGCAAGTTTTCTGCACGCCACACAAACCGCATCCCTGACACCATCTTAACATGACTGCGAAATTTTTTTATCGTTTCAGACGTAGGATCGCATTCCAGTCGCGTCTGTTGCTGAATGGGTAATGGAAGACACTGTCCAAACATGATGTCCCATTCATTCATTTAGAGATATAGTATAGATCTGTGCTAAGATGGCTCTGGGACCAAATCCCAAACATTACATTTGAAGAGCTCTGGTGAGAGTGTAAACACTGCTGAGCTGGAGGCCAAAGCCTTGGGGTAATGGATGCTTACCTTGATAGCTGATGACTGTAAAACAGATTTGGCCCGGATGAGGCCTTTATTTGAACCAGCGGTGCACAATCTGCCAGATCTGTACTGGATCAAGGCCGGATCCGTCCGGGTCCTGCTCTTATGTGGTATAAACCCCGACTTTTCCTCCCTATATTGATGTACTCTCGGCCCAGCAACACCCACTTGCCTGAATTATGCTGGAACCTTTTGACACCGCGATGTAAATAAGGAGAGGCTAGATTTACAGGGGACTTCTGGCCCCCTCTCTGAGCACTCACACAAGCACGGGAGGGATTATGGATGACCCTCAGATGAGAGGTGTGAAACACTGCAGGGTCATTCTAGGCGAAGCCGTGCCCGAGGCAAGAGATCCACCTCACAGGGCATGAATTAGTGTCTTCTTTCATCTGCACCAGCTGCTCCCAAAATAGAAGTGAATTCACTCGCTCTCTTCAGTGCAGGTGGCTAGGTGATGGCCCCCACACTGAGTACCAATATTTGCCTCCATATAGGATGATGCTGCAGGGGGATGTGTCCATATAGGTCAGTTCATGAATATACAGTGGAGTTAGAAGGTGTTTGATATTGGGGCCAACCAAACGGGGAGAAGGTGTCGATGAGATAATGTGCCTAATCTGTCTGATAGGCTTGATATGAAATTATTCTAATTTGATGCAATCAAAAGGTTGTCAAATTGTTCTGCTCAGGAGCCACAGACGTGAAAAGAAGTTACAGTTTTGCCAGATATCATATCAAGAGAAAAATGTCGACTTGCAACCCTGTGAAAGCAGCGAAGGACATCGTCTGGGTTTAACGGTTGTGTCAGGACTGGGACACAAATGCACGACACAGTTGGAGTAAAGTAAAAACATGACTTACTTAAGGAAGTAGAAACAAAAGCCAGGCCGACAGAACAGAGCACAGACCAAAACAGAATCCAGAATAGGGGCAGGGAACAAAGAAAAACACAAAAGAAACAAAAACAAGCGAGCAATAAGGCACAAAGGTCAATAGGGAATCACAACAAAGTGGGTACATGAACTGAACAAGCACATGAAACAAGACGATCTGGACGCACAGACAGAACGGGGCATAAGAAGGAGGGCTAATTCAAATCAGGATGGGGAACAGGTGAGGATCAAAATTGGCAGGAAATTAACAATGACAGAAAGTTGACCAAACAAGGTGAGGGGCACAGCAACAAACACATGGAAAGCAAAACAAAGGCACATGTCAAAACATACAAACACAGAGCACATGGAACAAAAGTGGCCAACATAGAAAGTTCTGGAACCCTAGAATGATGTTTTCTTTTTTTGTTTTGTAGCAGGGCTGTTACCGCAGGAAAGATTTTCACCATTATTGTGTTTGAACACGCACTTTTCAATCATTTTGGAACAAAAAAGGACCACAGAAATGCATGGGTTACTGTTGCTAGCTAGGTCATATTGAAGTCAGTAACTTAGCTTAGGCTAACAGCCCACAATTAAACAGTATTCTTATCAAAGCAATGGCACTACGAGATGAGATAAATATAATATAATAATATATATAATATAATATAATATATAAATCCTATAAATAATTTATTTGTCAACATCGTCAACTTGGTTTGGGCAAATAGTAAACTTAGCCTGTCTAAGGTCACTATTAAAGCAGAATGAATATGTGTTGTATTCCTGTCTGGTCGATTTAGGTTTGGTTTACTCAGCTTCCTAAAGGTCTGAGGCCTGTTAGACTTTTTAAGGTAGTCTGACATGCCTTGGTGTTTTTGTATATTTCCTCTAACTTAAAACATTGATGCACAAGTGGAATATATGTAGAAGTTTAAAGGTTTCTGGGGGTGTTCTTTTTATGACTCTCGGACAAAAACTTCAACAGCAGATTAAGCGCCATAGGCTCTCTCCTTTCTTGAGCTAATAGACGCTGCCGGATCGGGACCTACGACTGCTAGCCTAGCACACGCTGCTGATTTCCCTGCTTTGACTATACCGGCTTTGCCCAGCTGGCTTTAATTTTAGCTTTGCCTTGGATTGTTTATAATTGTCTGTTCATGACTGTTTCTCACCTCATTGTATTAGTTGCCTACTATCGCTGCTAGCTAGCAGACAGTGCTGATTTAATCGTTGTTAGTCCCTTTTAGTCTGTTCGTCGTAGTTGTGTGTATGTGAATGTGTGTTGTGGGTGGGGTTTATTGTATTTATTTAGTTTCTAATTTGCAAACTACGTGTTCGACTATCTCACCCAGTTGATATTGTTCTGGGTAACGTTTCTCTTGTTCCTGCCATGTCTTTTTCTTATTTGGCTTAATCACTGATGGCAGGAGGCCATTCTTCTTCAGCTGCCAGTGTTATTGGTTCAGCATTTGGTCCACTGCAATTCATGTGGCTTTGTGTATTTGCAGTTATCTTGTGTTACACCACTGGCAGGAGGCTCTTTGTCTATAGCTGCTGATGACCAGTGATTAGTGTTTCGGCATTTCATCAACTGCAGTTAAGTTGCTTTGGTCGTTGTTTACTCTTTTGTTTGAGGGTTTGTTTGTTTGAAGGTGCGGCCCCACTAATTGTATGTATTTCTTCTGTGTCTTTTCCAAAAGCTGGGTGGAGGGGCTGGGTTTCTTTCCTGTGTCGTCTTTATAAGTACATCACTGGTCTTGACCCTTCACCATTGTATGTTTGGGGTCGTTTTTTTTTGGGTGATACTTCCCTGCCTGCCTCTCCACCATTAAGCCTCAGCTCTGAATACTGCCCCTGTCTTTCCCTGATTTATGTGGGGATTGTGGGATTGATAACTCTTTTATTATCATTTGTATTCTTTTGCTATTTTTTGTTATGAGATTTTCCATGATACCGTGAAGGACACGGTTAAGGCTTTGGAGTTCAGACTGCAGTGCTTTTTACAATCATTGCTCTCTTCCCATTTGTAACCTAGTGGTAGTTAGGTCTTGGCTCTGGATGCGACTACGCCACCTGGTGACTTTCACACCAAGATATATTGTTATGTGCAAATTGTACCTTTTGACAGAGAAAAGCGGGCTCTCACCCAGGTACGTTCCAGTAACGACAGAGACGAGGTATTTCAGTATAAAACTAAAAGTATTTATTAATACAAGGCTAAATGATAAAATACGGCAAGAGAGTGGGTATTGGCTGCCACCAGAATGGTAGGGGATATAGGGAGCAACTGTTGCAGGGGTTACCTGTCCTGGAAAAGGGAGTGAGACCGCCACGCCACCGTGTTCTGGATCCTGGTGCCTACTCACACGTCCACACACACAAACACACGACACACCTAGGCACAGGCACTGCAAAAGGAATCACTGCAAATGGTGAGGTGCACGTTACCACTCTAAAATACTGCATGCAGTGCACGAAGAAGAGGACTCAGATCCGAGGACCTGCCCCGTATAACAGCTGCAACACTCTCTGTAGTGTTCTAGAGAGGAGAGAAGAAGGGTTGGGGTTAAGCCTAGTTGACTTGAGCAAGGCAGAGTTCAATCTTTGAGAACGCTGGGGCAGCCAGTACCACATCTATCACTCTAGCACCGCGGGGAGGAGAGGGGACAATAATGAAAGTAATAAAAAGTAGCACGCTAAACCTAGCTAACACCTAGGTTTAGGCTAGGTAAAACAAACACAAAAGCAAACAAAACAACAGAAGCAGAAGCTGAAATCACGCTAAATTTAAGAGAGGCAAAGCAGCAGTGGGCAAATCTTCCTTTATGCATCACGGACAACACAAATGTAACCGGACAGGTTGAAACGTTAGACCCTTGAATACACAACAATACCAACAATGTATTTATGAAAAGGCTTTATTGGTATTAACCACGTTTAAAACAGGACTGTCATCCTATAAAATACTAGCAGAGGAAACAACACAAAAAGACAACTCATCAATTCACAATTTGAACAGGGTGGCTAGACTAGGCGCCGACAGTGGGAATGGATATTATCTGCAAACCTGTAAAGAGGGCTATAGCAATCTAACCGACCATGTGGTAACCCTATAGTGGTAAACGTCAAGATGTGCAAACTTTAAGCAGTGATCCCCACTGAGATCAGTCTGTGCAAAACATGCAAACACTACAACACGGCAGTCATTATGTGCAAATTACAAGGAAGGTCAACACTGTAACTGTATGTACAAACGTGTAAACAATGACACTGCAAACGTACGTGCAAAAGTGCAAACAATCTGGCACTATAATAGCATGTGCAACATACAAACAGCTGGAGGCTAAATGAGCCAACAGGTAAGATCACCACATAGTATTATAACACAGAGCCCTAGGTATGAAAGATAATCAACATAAATATGGTGACACTGCGGGCAGCCAGTGGAAAGTCTAACCACAATTTAAAATACACAATTCCCTACTCTAACGGGGGAACGGATTCGAAGGCCAATCACCGTTCGACAGTACTCACGGCCCAACCCACGGCCTAGCCAACCGAAGTCCAGGAGGAGGTTGAGGGACAGATGCAAGCCTGTCGGCCACGCCTACGAGGCACTGACGTTGTTCCCCCGTGCGTTAGCAGCTCAGCTCAGGCTGGGGAAGCAGGAAACTATAATCCACACCAACAATAGTTCGTCTCGGAGTAGTCGTCCACACTGCGGATGGCGTCTGCTTCTTCTGTGTGCTGGGGAAGTGCAGGAGGTGTATAATCAAACGCAACAAAATGTAATGATCACGGTTGAAGTTGTTCTTACACACATGAAGCAATAGCGGGGCTACTTCCCTTTATGGCGTGGTGTTAAGTGCGTTGAACAATCTGATGAGGCTTGGAGGCACCGTGCTGACCGATCATCCAGGACTCGGGGAAGAGGGCGGCCGGCTCCGGATCTCGCCTCCGTGTGTAGAAACCGTTGTCGTCCGTAGTCGGGTGCGAGCCTTGAGAGGAGATCTTGGTTTGTTCTTATGCCTTTACCCAGCCAATCCCGTAGGTGGTCAAATCAGTAGAATGTGGAAACCCAGCGACATACTATCCTGCCTGGTGAGCCTGTTATATAGTAGCAGCACTTTGGGCTAATGAATGAACAGCCATTCAACAGTGCTTGTCGCTACACGATGGTAGTCCTTTGGGGGATAGTAGTCCCTCACATTGCGCATGCGTCATTTTGCGACACTGTCGACTGCTGTCGACAGCGAAGCCTGGCATGCGTCACAACGACAGATCCGTTTTCAATCATGGAGAAAAGCGATGAAAGCCAGTTTTTTGAAAACATGACCATTTATTTAAAAACAAAGAAGATGTTGTCACAGTGGACAAAACAGATGAGGTGGAGGATCAAAAAGTCTCTCCCCAGTTTCGTTTCATATGTTGACGTAGAGCCTTATGCTGTTCGCCGTTTACAACATAATTAAATATAACATTAAATATACCCACATTATGCGTTAAGACAAGCCCCATATGTTGACGTTTAAACCGTTTACAACCTTATTAAATATTACGATACGACTACTATCCTCCAAAGGACTACCATCGTGTAGCGACAGTGCTACTCGGGGCGTGGCAGAGCAGGACCAGAACTACGGTGGCTGCTGGGAGACAGGACCGTAATTCTGCCGGTTTCACATTGTTTTGCTGGTAGGATATGATTGGATTTTGTGACTCGCACATATCAATAAAATGATCAATTAGACATTTGTCATGCATTATGGGATTATATGTTTTGGGAGTGAGTTGGTGGGTGGTGGTGGAACTGTACTGTGATGATGGAAAAATTGTAATTCTTGCCATGCATCAATTTAATTGTTTTTACTTATTTTTTCATTATGCCAGTTTTGACACCTAACTAAGACTAAGATAGTCTGTGGGCTGTGTCAGTGGTGGACACAGCAGACTGAGTGCAGGGAACAGGTAGATCACTTTGTGGTGAGTTCTGGGAACAACCAGCTCCTTGTAAAATGTGACCAAGATGAAGGAGATGGTTGTAGATTTGTTTTGGAGGACCAGGACAAAGATGAACACCATTTCCATCTTGGGAGAAGAGGTGCAGGTGGTGGAGGACTATAGATACCTGGGTGTTCACCTTGACAACAGACTGGACTGGAAATGTAACACTGAGGCTGTCTACAGGAAGTGACAGAGCAGATTCTACTTCTTGAGGAAGCGTAGGTCCTTCAATGTGTGTAGCAAGATGTTGCATATCTTTTACCAGTCTGTTGTTGCAAGTGCAATTTTCTTTACAGTCATCTGTTGGGGCAGCAGCATCAGAGCCAGTGACACTAAGAAACGGTACAAGCTGATCGTGAGCCCCTAGAGTTGGTTGATGAGAGAAGGATATTGCACAAACTGCTCTACATAATTGACAACACTTCACATTGCCTGCACGACTTACTGGTCAGACAGCAGTGTTTTCAGTTGGAGGCTCCTTCAATTCCACTGCAATAAGGACTGCTACAGGAAGTAGTTCCTGCTCACTGCAATAGTAATATGTAAGGCCCCTCTGTGCTCGGAGAGGAGGCTTATCCTCTGAGTAGCAATACACAATCCACATTCTACAGTTAATTTGCACAGTCATAGCTGTATCTCAAATTGCTTTGCTATGTTTTATTTGTATTTTATATATATAATATAATATATGTATACAAAAAATTGAGATATAGCTATGACTGTGCAAATTAACTATAGAATGTGATTTTTTAATGTTTTAATTTCACGGACTCCTTTTCACACACACACACACACACACTCATACACACATCTCTATGTGTGAAAAGGATTTTGTGATTTTTTGGGGAATTGCTTCTGCAATTCCCATTTGGGGTAACCAACCTACTTAACAACCAACCTACCCACCCACCCTCAATGAAAACAAGCAGAGACCAGCACCAGTTGAGTTTCAAATATGTCTGTGCTGTTTCTTGCTTTCTTGCCCAGCTGTGTGGTTCAATGAACTAGTACACAACCAGCATGCTCCAGTACAAACCAGCAGGGCAGGATTTCATGAAAATGCAAGAAATGTGTCTGGAAGACACAGCAGTGATGAATCAGTAATACCCTATACAATTAATTCACATACACGTATATCTCTTAAAGACAGGAGCTCTAACAAAGTGTTCCAGACAGAGGGTGAATATAAATGTCCAGTTTTAGAAAAATATTGTGGTTTTGGACCATTGAAGCATGTAAATCTATTCTTGTAGGACCCCCCCCCCCCAAAACAAAAATATGAACATTGAAAATGAGGGCTTGAAGACAAGACTGATAGGAGTCAAAGCCAGAAGAAATACATATTCAGAATTGCTCATTTACATATACTATTACATCTATTAATTTGGCAGACGTTTCTATCCAAAGCGACTTACAACTGAGGAATTGTATTTTTGGAACCGAGGAATTTTTATTTTAATTGCTCATTTCTTTTAATAAGCAGATGAATCATTGGAGCTCATTGCTGTGACAATAGAGGGTGTTTTTAGCATATGAGGATAAGTATTTTAACAGTATTTTAACAGTACTTAAAATTCGCATAGGCACAGTTACAACAGCACTTTAAATTCATTCATTTGAACTTTCGGTGAAGACGACTACAAAATATAGCGATCACTTTTCAATAATGTTTAGTAAACGAAACGACTGGTTAGTGAAATCAAATTCCCATGTTATAAACAGAATGGGTGTTTTCATCTTGTGGCCATTCACAATGATATCAATGGATTTGAAGAAACATAATGGCTGACACACAGACATATCAATCCTTTTTTTCAAATAATAGCAAGCAAATTTCTGTTGCTTTATTTGTTATTTCCCAAATAACTTATTTGGATTTGGATACATCCTTATCAGCTAGATCCTCATCATTTAACCAAAGGCCTTGCTAATATTTGCAATTGGACTATCAGTGAAGTGGCATTTAATCCTTCCACTATACATTCATTTTGGTTAGTACTGATTACATTACGAGGACAGAAATTCCCAGCAGCACACCAGTAAACTGACATTCAAGATATGTACGCCCCCATCTTCTAGATGTACGAGAGCTATCTATGCTGTGGTATGTCCGGTCACTCAATGCTACACTTTCCCCTGTAAATATTTAGAATTCCAGCCTGGTTTGCCTTGTTATAATTCATTGCTGAGGTCAACTGGTCTTGGATGAAAATCTAGTTGTGGATCTTGCAGTGATTTAAGCACAGGGTGGTACTGGGGGGAAGAGGGCAGCCGATGTTGTTTCTCTTCCAGGGCTGGCAGGACCCCTCTTTCCCCACTTAGTCATGCTCTTTTATGTTACTGACTCGTGGCTAACATTGCTCTGACCACTCCAGTAATGAGCACATGGTGGAGGGAAGACCTTATGGATGTGTGATAAGAGTAAACACCCAGACAGCCCCTGACCTGCTGCGCCTACGCCGGGGCGCTGGATCAGGCCCGGATCTGGCCCAAATCAGTGCCGAATTCAGCAACAACTACGCGGTTCGCCGTGATCTCTGAATCAGATGGAGCAGGCAATGGGAATCTGTGGGGAGTTTCTACGGGTAATGGAGAGCCTGTGTGTGTGTCTCTCTGTGTGTGTGTGTGTGTGTCACGGATGAGGCCCATGCGAGGCACAGCTGGGCTCCGTCTGAAGCAGCAAGGCAGAGTGAGGCCATGCGGATGAGTCGGCTGCAGTCAGACATGAGCAATCGGCGGAGTTGCGTGGAGGGTGTTTCGGGGGGGAGGAATGTGTCACCGAACGCGTTCCGATTATCGTAACATGCCATCCTCCCACTTGCCTTATCATTGAGAAGATCCAAACACCTGGGGTTTGAGTCACAGGGGTAAGTGTGTGTAAGTTAAATGTGTTTTTGCCTTTGTATGTGCGAGTGTGTGTGTGTGTGTGTGTGTGTGTGTGTGTGTGTGTGTGTGTGTGTGTGTGTGTGTGTGTGTGTGTGTGTGTGTGTGTGTGTGTGTGCTTGCTCATGCACACAATCTCTGCAGACACATCTAGCCCAAGGGTACTGTTATGACTTGAGCTATTGAGATAGAGATGTTGAGATATCGTGTGCACCATATGTGTGTGTGTGTGTGTGTGTGTGTGTCTCAGTGTGTGTGTTTCTGTGTGTGTCACACAGAAAGATAGACCTAGCATGTGCTTTGATGGTGATGCAGAATGGATCGTAAGTTCAAACATGCAGGGTTATTTAAAGGCCCAGCCTGTCTTGAATGTTACCCTTGTGTTTTGACTACAGCTTAAAGGTGAAACAAGGTCTGCAAGGTCGGCAAATGGTTTTGTTCGGTGTCTATGAATTATCACCTCATGCTCTAGGTATACTATTCTCTCTTACACTCACACACACACACACACACACACACACACACACACACACACACACACACACACACACACTCACACACACACACACACACACACTCACGCACACACACATGGAGGGAGAGAGAGAATCATTCCAATCAAATTTCATTCAACCACATTCTTACTTCTTACAAAAACAATCAAATAATCAGATATTGGATTCTTTAATCGGCTTGTGCGAGCAGCCTTGCCGCGCCCACTCCACCGCACATCACCAAAAAGTCAATAGAAATCTGACACCAGGAGCAGACTAGCGCATCCGCGCAATGCTCTCGCTTTTAAGACGAGTGTTTGATTCCCTGAATCCCTTGTTAGCCCCGGTGGAGTGCAATAAACCTGATAGACAAGAGAGCGGTCCATGCTGTGCAATAAATACCCTGCAGATGTGCCCCACAGCAGCACAATCAGAGAGTGGCAATGACGGCTGCATTCTGGCCTCCCGTATCTAAGCCACGACTCTCCCAATCCATCTAATCACCTCCGCCGCTGCCGCTGTGCATTCAGGAATCAATGTGCCAACGGTTAACGTAGTATTATGAAAGGGGGATTTATTCCCACCTCATTGAGAGAAAAGAGGAAGGAAAAAAAAAAAGAGATATCCTTATTACCTTCTCTGGACTTTGGAGACGTCGGCATTTTAAAGAGAAGGGAAGAGGGAAATAAAAGATATAATCAATGCCCTAAATCAAGAGACCTTAAAATTCACGAGGGAGAGGATCTGGGGAACAAACCCCTTTTCATCGCAGGAGTTTTATGTTTTGTGCTGAGTGCCCTTATTTGCCGGCGTCTATGAGGAGTCCTTACCACCCTCCCCGGCTCCTTGACAACAGCGTTTCCTCATATCTGCGGATGCATAGGTTAGCGTTCCATTGACACGCTGACCTTTGCGATGCTGAGTCGGCGGTGAGTTTGCATTTTTTTGGACGCAATTCCAGGAAAGGAGAACGGCCAAAAGCACTCGAGAGGGTGGGCTATGTCAAATCCGCTGTGATGCACTGTACATGCCCCCGGGGTGACTGGCCTAACCTTACAATCCAAGCTCAGCAAGAGCCTTCTTGTTTTTCTGACGTGGTCGGGAGGAAACATGAGCACAATGGCCACAGGGCTGTTCGTCTGGGATATATTGTCTTCCCGTTTTGGGGGTGTAATCGTGTACCCGCCTTGCGGTTGAAAGCCCTTTTGAACTATCTAACCTGGCCCCACTCCCCCAGCTTGTGACTATTTTTAATGTAGCCGCCTAGCAAACATTGATTAATTGCTCGGATTCTTTACCTTTTCAACTGTAAAAACAATTTGCTTTGATAAATGAACTCGTGCTGAAATCGCTGTGGCGCAATCTGGAGACAAGCTGAGATTTTCTGACGCTTGGCGATGATACGACCATGGAACAAATGGGTCACAGACTGGGTCCATCTGGTGAAAACACGGCCCAAGAGAACAGAGCCGCTTGTTTCTCTCAGCTCAGCAGGTGTGAATATGGCCACAGACACACGTCCAGTTAAAGCCCGCAGAAGGGCAAAAAAAGAAACAACAGAAGAATAGAGAAAGTCTGTTGTTTCAGGTTTAACCCCGGTGAGTCCGAGCCCTGCGCATGGTTAGTTTTACTGGCCGCTTTCTGTGGTCATATCGGCAGGCGGTCTTCAGGAAAGCTCTGCCCAAAGTTTATTACAAATTCATGACCCAGATGAAAGACGGATACCCCTCAGCGCTACAACTTGTGAAAAGTCGGAGATGGAATACGTGTTGTAAAAAACTATGTTTATTGCTTCAGTACTTTTTTTTCTTTCATTTTTTTTCTTTTTTGTCTTCTTGCTGAGACTATATGATCTGTAGCGTATTCAACCTTGACATTTTACATTCCCTCAGCCATCTTCTAATGGTGCTCTGATGCATTGCCAGTGTCTTGACCTTGTGTTCGACTCGGAGGCTGGACGAAATCAGCAAGACCTGTTTGACTCATAGTGTGACCACTGACATTAAGGGCTGCAAAGCCACAAACTCCTGAAGTAACCCTCTTATATTCAGGTGCTGTCTTGTACCTCTTAGTAAAGTTTTCCTTTCTTCAGCAGGTAAATGGAAGAAAATGGGTGAGAAATGAGAGCTTTCTGAGGCTCGCTATTGAAAATATGTTTGCCTGCATTTGGACAATGATTTTTTTGGCAAGCAAATGCTTCAGATGAAAGGTGGTGTGCATCCTGTGGTGATGCACCTCCACAGAAGAATGGAAATCTGTACGACACCCAGTGCCCTGGGACACGCAATTGGCCTACCTTCTTTGATCTGACTGCGACTCACAAACACACAAAGAATTACTTAATTCCACTACCCAGAGGAGAGGAGGCAGTCCACAGAGAGGAAAAGAACAGAATAATGGTGATATAATGGAGTGAATAGTGACCTCACCAACCTGAACTTGAATACAGCGGAAGGCTGGAATCAATACTGGCATTGTGTTTTGATTTTAGACTGCTCATTGTTCGTAACGATTTTCTTCTCCGTTGGTCGGGGTGAAAATGCATGAGTCTATTTTGAAAGATTGCTGTGTTTATTCCATTCTTTTAAATATTTGTCATGAAAACAAAAACAAGGAAGGTGATTTTGTGTGGATTTTTTTTAAAGCATGATAGGGTGTTTGGACAGTGATCCATTTTCTCCTAAATAGTTTTGAGGCAAACAGCAAGAGGCTATTGTATGCCGCAAATCGATAAGGAACCTCACTTTTTTGCCATCTATGTTTTTTCACTGAAAAGTCCTATAAGACTTTTAGATCTAAAAAGTTAGACCTATCTTGGATACCAGGACAGGGACCAGGACTTGAGACAGGAATGGGAACTAAATATCTTTCTTTTACAAATGTAGTTCATATATTTGATTATATATTGTTATAAACAATAAACTATATGTTTAATACAGTGTACTGAAAAAACTTGTATAATATAAACCCTTTTGTAATATAATTTATTTTGAAGTTTAAAACATAACACCAACACTAAGACCCTATTTATCTTGTGAAATGCATACTTACGGTACACCTTCAGCAGATTCATTTTCAGATGAATAGAAAACACTAATGCGGGGTCTCTCAAAAACCTATTTTTGTTTCTTCTGTCAAGAATTGGGTCTGTGTTCGAGGCGGGATATTCTACCAAGTCCATGAGTGTATATTAAATGGTATTTTAATTTTGAAACAATTAACAGTGGGGACTACTTACTGTAAGAAACAACCACACAATGCTTATCGCTAGTTTTAATTCTGGGATATTAGGATAAGTAGGGGGATTTAGGAACTAATGCGAGTAAGTCTCCCCAAACCCTCAAGCCCTTCACACTCACTAATCTGTTGTGCAGTGGCCTGCCCCATCCGTGTCGGGAGTAACTGCTCACCAGGCCGGTAATGGTCCCATCATCTCTCTGAGGATAAGCCATCAGAGGGCACGTTGTCAAGGGGAGCCAAGATGGTTCTGCGATATCCGCCTCCCACAAGATGTGGGGCTTCGATCACCATGGCGACCGACGGGTATGCAGGACACAACGACGAACAGACTTTCAGCGAAGGACCATGAGTTGAGCGAACAGACGTGACGTTAGCAACAGAGTGTCACATGATATTGAGGGTTATGAGTTTTTGTTTGTACGCCAGACAAAGATGCACAGGATACACACCCAGTCTCAAGCCTGTCTCTGAGTGCTGAAAAAACCTGATGTCTCAGTCTGGTCTCACAATAGTCTGCATTCACAGGGACAGTGTCATCAACTAGATCTTTGTGGATATCTCTAAATAAAGACTGGCTCACAGGCTCACAGCGTGCACTACAAAGAACGCCTGACTGACAGGCTGAGCGAATCGTTCAGAAAGAGCTCCGTGCTACATTCCACTCGATTGCTCGAAGGTTCTCCTCTTCAGATGGATATGCGTTTTGGCAAATCACAAGTTCAGCCGGAGTGCGGATCGCTAATTAAGAAAGGACTGCTTCCTTAAGTCAACACTCTTTAGGGCCTGCCCCTATTCAGTAACCTAAGCTTCTGTGACTATAAGCCTGCTTTTTAATGAGCTTTCTCATTCTCAGTCTTATTCAGCAGAGGGGTGATCTCAGCTAAGTTTATATTCACGTCAACATCCCCCAATACGGTCAACCAGGCAGATATAAACAATAATAAAAAAAACATAGCATACCATGGACGGTAATTTTCCACTTTCTGTCCTGTGCTGGTGCTTTGGATTAGTTTTGCTACTCTGTTTCATTTTCCACTGGGATTGGTATCATGAATTTCACAATTTCCGCATGCTCTGCCTGAATTCATTTGTGTGTGTGTGAGTTGTTTTTGATGTGCCATTAGATTGCACATGCTCACAACCCTGTACTGATTTCTTGATTGTGGGTTTATGTGTAATGTATGGGTTTGTGTTTGCCAGACCAGGCATGACCTAGATGCCTTATGCATCATTGCCATGCATGGAATCAAAGTGTGCGATGTTCCACTGCTCGGGCTAGATGCTAACAACCCCAAGGTCACGGCAAGTTTCAAGCCTAGCTTCCCAGGGGGCACGCATGTCTATAAAATATAATCCTTAGCTGCACTGTACATTCACAGCTACTGAATCAATACATCTAAACCTTTGTGCTCCCTCACAGTTGAATCCACTGACTTGTCTGAACTGGGTCCTGCTCTTTGCGGTTTTTAAGTGAACTTGGTGGGGCTCTGTGGTTTAATGTTTTAAGAAAAGTTGGGGGGGGGGGGGGGGGGGCGGGTTGTAGGGATGGTGGTGGGGGTGGTCAGTGTTGACTCGTGAGTCAGTACCAGTCAGACACTGACGCCACCATTGCAGGGTGCCTCTTTTTTTCCCAGCAGTGAGTCCCGCTCTAATCCCCCCGCTCGTCCAGCTCCTCTCGACGCTCGCATCATTGTACCTGTCAGCCACCGGCGGCGACTCGGCGCTCGGCTGGCTAAATGAAAAGACACAGGAATCCCGGCAGGAGGCAAATGAACAGTCTTTTTGTCCCACTCCCCAGGATCTACCCTTCATTCTATTCCTGTCCCTTTCAGGCACAAACACAGGCACAAACACAGGCACACACACACACACACGTACACACACATATATTTCATGGGTGTGCATTTGAGTGTGAGCATGTAGAGACACACACACACACGCACACACACACACACACACACACACACAGTATATCTCATTATATCTCACGCATGCAAATGCACACTAACACATGAAAGGTGCACACATGCTGCCCAGTCATGGTCGCTCTCTTGCCCAAACACGTTTATGCATGCAGACATACAGACACACACACACACACACACACACACACACACATTCCGTCGACAATCACGGCTGCCCAGCAGGGCATGAGCTGCCCCTCGTCTGGCTCTTTGTCCCGCCGCTGAGGTGGTGGAGGGCATGAAAACAAAGGCTCCTCCAGCCCTGCAGGCAGAGCTGGGAGGGTTCCTCCAGTGTGTGGTCTTTACAGTCTCCTCTAGCCGACATACCGGAGCATTTCAAAGGGCCACACTTTTTTTTCGCCCAGTCCTTTGTAAATGTCTCTAAATACAGTGCACCGACCGCTAGCCGGTCCAGAGCGCAGACAGGCGACCTCAGCACCGCCGTCCTAGTGTAGTAAAAACATTCAAATCCAATCTTTCTCTCCAGTTTTTTTCTTCCCTCTCAACTGCCTCTCTTGCATGGCGCTCTGCCTCGATTACTCGTTCATGGTTCAGTCACCCACCTCCCGGCCGACATGTCTCTGGTGACACCGTGGGCCTTCAGACTGGATCTTTCAATTTGCAGCCCATGAGGCCCGAGTGAAACCTCTCCATCTATTGACATGACACCTCCTCAGTTTCAAAAACACTACACTTTTTCCCCCTTTTCATTTTTTTTCTCCTCTTTTTTTTCACGGTCTGTCTTTTCTTTCCAAGACAGCCTCCAAGACCTGACCTTGTCAAGGCTTCCGTTCCAGATAAAGGGCCACGAGGAAACAGACGATCCCGAATGGGAAATAAATACAAATTCTGTTTTCTTTCCCACAGGACCCAGGTTAGAATAGGGCTCCGGAGTTGGTGGTGGTGGTGATGAGGGTGTCAAAACGCAGGGGGGGGGGGGCTGGGTACTTTGGATCTTGCCTCTACTCTCCAGCAGATGGTGAAGAGACTCTCTGGAGTTTTGCTCTCCGTGTGCCCAAGACGAGAGACCACATCTGGGCCACTCCTTCAGCCTCTTGGCCTCTCTCCCTCCACCAAACCAGCAGCAGATGTGCTAGACATATATACCTGACAAACCCCAGCGTATGGAACATAGCGGCACAGCACGACATGAAAGCCTTGTGTAGGCAGGGGAATGTCAGCTCCTCGGGGGGGAAAAATGGGGAAGAGATTGTGGAACGAGATAAATCTAAAATGGTTACATTTGCTGATAAGGAGATACTTGCTCACTCTCTTGCTTTTTTTCTTTTTTCTTTTTTTTCTCACCCTGCGCAAGTTTTAAGAACAAATCATGTTAGAAAATAAATTCATGGCGGGTTCAACATGCTGTATTTCAAACTGGCACAGCCCTCCACAGCCTCTGGGTCCATCACTTTTGAATCATGTGAGGCTCTGGAAAGAACGTCAAACTCCTCCGTGAAACAAATCTCCTTCGGGCCACTGAAGATGAATGTGATGGCATGACAGCTCCAGCAACAGAGCTGAATTTCCACAGGGAGAAGGAATGACTGCATCTGTTAATTTGACAACATTTGAATCATGGACTAAACATTTATGATTTTTATGGGCTGGGTAACTGAGACGTATAACTCTTGAATCTGTTTTTGCTTATTGGTGAATTTGTTTGCAGTTCTTACTCCAGGATTTGGGATGTTACAGGTTTTTCCTCAAGGTGTCTGTAGCGAAGGTCACATGGTCTGATTATTATGCTTATCCCGAATTGTATAGCCGTGCCAAACTCGGCAGCCCACGTCTGTCAGTCAAATGCCAGCACTGATCAGAGATTTACAATTATGATCCCCAATCTCCCATGCGGAGGCATCAAATCGGAAGCCCTCTGATGAGTCATTAATGCGTCGCCAAATCGAATTACAAATTCATGATTACATACTGACACGATGGGATTCCGCTCGAAGCTATGGCATATGAAATGTTAATCATGCACCGTTTAAAGAGCGATTACTGTAACATGGACCGGCAATGGCTCAGGGTTAGTGCCTGTTCGCGCATTTGTCTTGGGCAGGTTCATTAGTAATGACAGAGTGGAATCCATCATCTGCCGTTGTCTGCAAACAGTCTGCAAAACCCTCCCCGACACT
Organism: Clupea harengus; assembly: GCF_900700415.2. Classification (NCBI taxonomy): domain Eukaryota; kingdom Metazoa; phylum Chordata; class Actinopteri; order Clupeiformes; family Clupeidae; genus Clupea; species Clupea harengus. The sequence continues at coordinate 9,376,286 of NC_045166.1, forward strand.
TAGACCGCCGCTGTGATCACATTACGCTGTTTTGTTAGCTTCACACGTTGGAGCTAATTTGAAACATCTCCCTTCTGAGAGATGGCATCCCAACTGAGCACGACGTGAGTAGCTGGTGCTTGCCGCTTCGCTGGTGCACGTGCACAGCTGGAAGTAGGAAGAGTATACCAACTTGCTCCCTGCAGAAGGATCTGAGTGTGTTTACACTGCATTGGAATTTTGGTTACTCGGGGGATGTGCTCGGTCAACGTCCACAGATAAACATTTTTGAGGTGCTCTGCATGTTCATAAGCTTATAAACTTCTGCTTCTGAATAACTGCAAGTGTTTGGGTATGTCTGTGTGTGAATGTTATGTGTATATATGAGTGTGTATATATCTCCATGTGTGTGTGTGTGATAGAGAGAGCGAGACTGAGCGAGGCACAGTGGTGTGTCCATGTTGTCATTGATATCCAGTGGCGTCCAGCAGGATGTAATCTTTTGACCCACCGTGGAGACTGGAGCCGGCCTCGAAACAGGCAGGGCCCTCTGCGGGATTCCTGTCCCCTCCATTACGCCGTCTGAGATGCCGGGAAAAAAGGGGCTGCTTATCCTGACCTCTGCCACGCACCGCAGCCAGTCAGCCAGTCAGTTCTCCAGAGCTCTGGCACAGCCAGCCTAACCAGGCTCCTGTCGCGAGTCTGTTCTGTGTTACAGAGGACACATGCTTTCCCTCCGATCTCCTGGAAATGTGCTCTAATTGTGGCCATAAACGAGGCCACTTAGCACAAAGTGAGACCGTAAAGTTGAAACCCTGCCAAAAATAAAGAAAAACTTGCCCGACCACCAACCTAACCCCGCCACCCCACCCCCACTTGCTGTTACCCTCCATGTGACATCTCCAGCCTTACCCTGACCGACTGCTCTGCTCCACGCAGCAGTTTACGAATTTGGCCCGGTGACCCTCATCCCGGACCAGGGGCCATCGCCGCACAACCGCAATCTGCAGTTAATCACAACATTGCATTTGCTTCAAGACAGCTTCGGCAGTGGGCTCGGACACATCCAGCCAAAGGCAATCAGTCACCAGTCAGTACCTGGCTCTCCTCTCCTCGCCAAATACAGTCTTATAGAGCTCTACCACTCTTTCTCTCTCTCTCTCTCTCTCTCTCTCTCTCTGTCAGTCTATCTCTCACACTCTTTCGGTCAGATTGTAGTAAGGGCTGGAACCTGACAGGACTCGCTCTATCAGAATACTATACAATACTCAGGCCTGACTGCGCAAACACTCCCAGGACCCCATTTCACAGATCGCCAGGTCCAGTATGAAGAATTCATGAGGATCCTCAGCCAATAGCGAACCCTAGCCAGAAAAAAATCAGGCCTCTCTGAGTGCCAAGGCCTGGAGAAGCAGAGCCGTATTTTCTCTTTGATATTTGGAGAAATATGAGCATTCACAGTCATATTATTGGTGTTTTGGAAGGAAGTTGCTGCGCTTAATCAACCGAGGAGCACTCACGCTTCTGAGGCCGACAACCTCTCTGTGAAAGATTAGAGCAGAAATTTGGCAGTTGCACCTATGCATGCATTAAGACTGCATATGAAAATGGCGTTGTGGTGGAGTGGTTCGCACTCTGGGTCTCTGTGTGGAGGACTTGCAGATGCCTGGAGCACTGTAACGACTAAAAGATATTCAGCTGGCAGTCTCCAATCAACAAGCTCATTTGCATACGCATCTGATTTGCATGGGCAATGTGAGTCTCCCAATGTCGTTTCACAGATGTCTTAACAGATTATCAGAGCAGCATAAAATAGATTCCTCTTCATCCTCTGCCTCTTGAGGTAGCACACTTACAAAATAATGGCCTCGTTATACCATCATTCATGTTAATACCTTCAGTCAAATTATCCTTATTAATGACACTGAACAATATTCAGGCCAACAGCATGCTACTGCTTGCATATACAAATTAGACTGGCTCCATAATGACCATTGCACATAAATATTTGTACTGATTACAGTTTATTTATCCAGGGCGGAGTTGTCGTGTTTATCCTCCCAGGATCCAAAGTGGTAAGTTTATTAGGGTAAGCGCAGAACGGAATGAAAACAGTTTTTAGAAAATTGCTTTTCTCCGAAGTACAGGAAACCATTTTTTTTCCCTTCTACTTCTTCTTCTTCTTCTTCTTCTTCTTCTTCTTCTTCCGTCCCTCGGGACATGGAGGGTGGTAGGGATCAGTCTGTCTAAATTAGCCTGGACACCAGCGACGGGAGAGGCCCCCACTTTCCTCTGCCCTGGCTGGCCTCCCCTCTGCGTGTGCGTTTCATCATTAGCATACGGTGGCGCTCCCGCTGGGACTCCACACATCGTAGCGCTATCAAGAGGTTGTCCATTACTCCCGTGACCTTTCATCCTGATCAGTCACTTTGCATACGAGCAGGCCATGTATGTCAGCCAGACACAGTATATGAATGGCAAGTATTCTCCTGGCCCTGAGTGTCGCAGACTAGCAGACTAAAAGTCTTTTAGTTTGGATTGCATGAGGGATTTGTTTTACTAATGAATACCTGTTTGGACTGTTTGCATAAGCGCACGTCTCCACGGGTCAAGTGGATACTCACATAGGTACACAGCTACAATGCATTCATTGGCTTGGCTTTTCTCTAAGGGGGAGGGAGACTGTTTATTTGTGATTGATGTTGGTAGCCAGAAGAACTGACATTGGTGTGTCCAGGCAGAGACAGTCACACACACTGATGGAGACACAGAACACACACACACAGATGTAGAACTGTTTAAGTGAGGCCCCTGTCAAGTATGATGTAATTCCATATTGCCTGCTGAACATCTGCTGATAAAACACACTATTTAATCAAAAGGCTTTTTTGATGTGATTTTGTATTCAATGTCAATTTTCTCAAAGCTTTTTCCTGGAAAGTATTTTATTTATTTAATAACCCCCCACCCCTCTGTTCTCACCGGTTTTGATTTTGATCCTGAGGTAAAAGCATTCCTTTTCTAATAAAGCCTTTCCTCGCTGATGCCCACAACCTACGTACGACAAAGAGACTGAAAGAAAAACGCATATCCCTTAAACTTAATGAGGATGGTGACACAGTCAGGGTGAATGAGGATTAATATCCCGTCGCTCATTTAAACACAGGAGAAGGGAAGGGGGGTGAAAAAAAAGAAAAGTGCAAGGGCGGAAAACTTCTCGTTTATTTATTTATATTCCTCTCTTTTATTTTTTAGTCGGGGAGCCTTTGATGTTGGTATCATCTCACACAAGCTCCGGCAAAGTGAAGGAACGAGGCCCTTACAACACGTGGAACTTGCCCATTGTCATCCTAATAACTGCCAATTAAGATCTTATCTGATGCACCATCGCCGTCACTATCTGAGCCCATCAGGCCTAGATCCTCTCGTTTATTTTGATGGAGGAGATTAAAGCAAAGCTCCTGTTTCCCCATCACTGACAACAGCGCCAGGCAACATCAGCCACCATTTCAGCGTCAGTCAGTTTTAAGCCTCAACACCACAGAGCTTATAATATAATTGCCACAAGAACCTCAGCTGTCACAAAAAAAAACTAAAAAACACGCCAATGTTGCTGCTGCTATGCAACTTCTTATTACGGGTACACAGCTGCAGACTTTGTAATGCTGTACCGTGGCTTCGCACATTATACTTCCTTACGAGCCACGTTGTAGTTGCTATGGTAACAACAAAATAATGGAGGCAAACCCAGTGATCTTCGGAGTGATCACCTTATTTTGTTTGTTGTATACCTGCTAATAATGACTCCTTCAGAGAAGAGTTTCTCGATCGGGTTTAACTCTAAAAACTGTATTACTCTCAGGATGTAATTTGTTGCAGGAAAAAACTGTCAAGGTTGTGGGGCTCATCAAGATGCCCCTGGCTGGGTCTGGGATTTTGTTCTTGCGTGGCGTGCAGCTCACACTCTCGTTTTTTTTGTTTTTGTGGATGCTGTGTGTAATTCAGCAGCGAAACAAATCTGGCTAATGATGGCGGGACGTAAACCACTAATGTACGAACTCTCCCAGGGAGTCCCCGGCTCTCCGCTGAGCCCATATAACCACAAGCCATGCGCTCATTATTTTATATTAGACTGGGGATGATGCCACAGTTTCCAGCCCCAAAAAACGCTTGCCTCACTCCTAAACATGTGGAATGAGGGGTGGGGGTGGGGGGGTGGGCGTGGGTGAGCAGCACCTCATTGCCAGCTCTCTGCATGACCGTCAGAAAACACAGCAAGAGAAAGAGAGAGAGAGAGAACCACCATTCTCTCGCAGGACGTTTTTCAACTGTCCTCTGGCTCGCCGTCCGAAACGTCTGCGAGACCCATTTTAGAGGGAGAGTTACAGGTGGGGGTGAGGCACGGGACACCGACCCTTGGAAGCACCGCAGCAGGGGTCACGCTGACTTCTCCCTGACCTTGTGGCCCATAACTTTTAAGTGCCATTGACAGTAATCCCGCGTTTGTCTTCGGTTTCCTCCGCTGCTGGGAAGCAAGCGAGGGGTCAGGTTAAGAGGAGACAGTACAGGCCCGGGGTCACGGAATCCACCAGAGGAATTCGGGTTCGCAGGCCGATATCAAACACGGCACTTAGTCCCTTTTGAGGCCTAAGAACGTCGTTTTTTTTCTTAACGTGGCTGAAGGTAAATATCCGGCCCCCTCTGACATCAGAGGTGAAATATGTAAGAAGAGAGAAAAAGGAAGAGAGAGAGAGAGTGAGAGAGAGAGAGCGAGAGTGAGAAGCCCATCTGCTGGCTGGATGAATAATGTAAGAGTAGAGAGTGAGGGAGAGCACGCCGCTGCCTAATCAGTCAGGTGAGAGTCGGGCGCCGGCAGGACTCCTCCGCGAGTGCTAACATCTGCTGGGCGGTGCAGAGTGGGGTGGGGTGGGGGAGGCAAGACAGCTTCCCAGCTGCCTCTCCTCGTTGCCGTTATCCTAGAGTCTCTACACTGCCTCCCTTGCCTCCTTACACACCCACTCACCCCCACATACACACCATCAGACTTATCCCTCTCCACCCACACACCCACATACCCAGCCAGACCCCCAGCCCCCCCCATCCCCCCCCCCCACGCGTTGCCTCCCGACAGGAGAGAAAACAGAATTAGTCAAATCAGGACCCCGACGCTGATGAGGAAAAACACAGATCCATTTCCCACGCAGCTGCCGACCCAATCAGCAGCGGCGGGGGCCCCAGCGCAGAACAAAGCCACCGCTCTCCTCTCCTCTCTGCCTGGCTCGGCGCGGCGCGGCGGGGTCGGGTGTCGTCTGGTCCGGGCTGGCGCGCGGCGGAGCGAGTCTCCACCCTGAGCGGCTCGGCTTTCGTCCCCGCTTCGCTCCCCACGTGTCGGCCCGACGGATCGGGTTCCCTCCCTGTCCCCTCCTCACCCCCTCACCCTTCTCTCGCACTGCCGCGACGCACAATGCAGCGACAAATAGAGGCTGATTATTTCCTTCCGGAGAGAGCCAGGTCTAATCCCTGAGAAAACAGCCTGTCCTCACCAGGCACCGGCTCTGCTTTAGGCTGGAGGAGGCCAGGCGGTGGAATGGTAACACTCAAGACGGCCAAGTTGCAAAGGCCGCCACGCTGTCACAGAAACAAATGCTGATGAGGGCCCTCGCCCAGTTGCTTATTTTTCCAGGGGGTTGACACGGGCATGCTAATTGCGCTTGTGATAATAATTTCGCTCCGACAACAGGTTCAGACTGACGCAAATTGCTATTTTTGTTGTCTGGCCTTTTATTTCGGTCTCAACGTGCCGCCAATTTGCGCATCGCATCCTGTGCTTTCTGCAAATGCCAAAATGGTCAAATTAAAGTCAGCAAAAGCTGTGGCTGGCGGAACAGCTCAACTAGTGCTTTTGTTTTATTTATTTATTTATTTACTGTTCTGGCTTGCACAAACTCTGACAGACTCTGAAGGGCTGTTTGGGTGCTTCAAAGAGGCAGGCAGCCTTATGCCCACCACTTTGCGCAGGCCCAAGTGTGACTGTTAGTTGAAGTGATCTAGAGCCTGACAACAGCCTGAAATTTAAACCCAGGTAACACACATAGAGGAGCCATTATAGTGTGAGTAACACTCCAATCAGATACCCCCCGACTCCACTCCACTCCCTGCCCATCCCCTTCCCCAGTCCCAACATAACTTCACACTTCTGGCTTGGTGAAAGACGCTACGCAAGCTGAAGGAAATGGATGGTTAGCGGTGCAATCAGTGGCTCCCTGACGAATTGGCCCATCAGCCACTCTGGCTTCCGTTCCTGTTTTTGGCCTTGAAGGTGCTCACTTTTGTCTCTCTCTGGGTGTCCTTGGAGCACCCTAGGGCCTCATTAAAGAGCATCCATTGTTTATGTGGAGGACGACCAAAAAAAAAAAGCCAGAGAGAAAGCCAAGCTCTTCCTTCGATGGATGGTTTCCTGTGTCTCACACATCACTGGAGTTTAGTTACTAGGGAGTCTTATCTGCTCCTATCTTTCTCTATCTCTCGCTTTTTTTCTCTCTTTCTTTCTTTCTTGCTTTTCTCACTCCCTCCATTTCCCTCCCGCTCCCCTCTGCTTGCGCTCAGGACCTGCTGTGCCTGGTGAAGAGAGCTAGTTGGTTTTTATAGTGATGAGTCCACATGATCAGGAACAGATTTGCGTCTTGCTGCCATGTAATCCCCCACCCACAGACACAGGCCTGCTTTGTGTGTGAGGTCTTGTTTTCTCACATGGCCTTTCAACAGAAAAGCCTACAAAAACGAAGGTGATGTCATATTTTAAATGGGTATCACCATTAGGCATGATCAGTCATGAGCCACTAAACCACATTTCATTTCAAAGATATTCCATTACAGGGCAGCCGCGCTCTCATTTGACTATAAAGAAAAGAAAATATGATCATCACAAATTACAGGGAATGCTATGCTGGCTTGTAAATTGCACACTTTCATTTCTAAAGCTGTACCTTTCTAATGACATACATAGGCAAAGACCTGCCCTGTGCACAGGTCACTAGATGATCTGCAGGAAAATGGCTGACTGATTGTAATAGCCAGTCTTGGAGGCTGTGGAGAAAAGTTGCATAAATGAGGCTGTTCTAATGTTCTGGTAAACATCATGCTCACTAAGCAGTCACAGAATATTCCATTTACAGCATTGTACAGAATAACCCATGAGCATTCAAATCTGGCTGTCTTTATACACTTATTTTCTTTCTTTCTCTTTCTCCATCTCTCTGTCTTTCTCTCTCTCCCTCTCCCTCTCTCTCTTTCTCCCTTTCTCTCTCTTTCTCCCTCTCTCTCTCTCTCTGGCATACAAACCAATACAATCAGTCTCCTCGCCTTGACATGACGTGTACCTACATATACAAAACCATAAATAAAATGTGCAGGGTGTGTGGGAAAGATGTTACTGTGGTGTGTCTTTTAGGAAGAGTAACACGTGAGTCATAGACTAAACCGTTGATAACAAATTGCCTGAGGGTGTGGCTTTTCTGTAATGTCAACAAAAAATGTTGTCTCTCTTTATTTCTCTCTCTCTCTCTCTCTACTCATCTGTTTGAGGGCTTAATGCTCTTCCTCCCTGCCTTGCCCCACATTTCCTCAATCTCTCCCTGCACATTTAGTTTCTTGGGCATAGTGTCCTCCTCCACGTCTGGCTTTGTGGGCGCCCAAACCGTTGGAGACAGGGTGGTGATGAGAGTGGTGGAGGACGGGTGTGGAAGGGATTTAAAGTTGTGTGTGTGTGTGGGGAGGGGGGGGCTGAACAGCAGCCAGGAGAACCTCGCCATAAACCTGTCATCTTCGCATCACACAGAGGGGGCTGGTGACTGCGCCGGACGCCGGTGATTTACCGGACCCCCGGGTGCCTGCTTCTCCACAGCCCCGGAGAGTTATGGCGCGGGAGGTATGAAAACGCATATTTATTTAGGTGCGATATTAATCACCTATTAACCTCGTTTGTCGCGTGAAAGGGGGGGGCATTTGTATGCTTACAGCACACACACACGCACACACACGCACGCTACTTTACTGTCTTGTTGAAAGGGCTGGCGAGAAGGGAAAACATGCAAGGGCTACTTGTGTTTGAGAGGAGGATGGAAGCAATTACCAGTGTGAGAGCAGCTGGTTTGGGGCCAGAGGCCCGACACATCAATCAGCATTACTGCCCTAGAACACACAATTCATATGACCTAGCGCCCCCTGGTGGCTATGAACAGACCCTAGTGAGATTGTTTTGTTTTTTATTCTCAAGAGGACAGACATCTAACATTTGAAACACACGGTTGACAGGTATATTAAATGTGAACGTGTGTGTGTGTGTGCATGTCCTACCTGATAATCAACAAGATAAGCGTTAGAAAGCGTTAGAGCAGGGGTCTTCAACCTTTTTCAGCCCAAGGACCCCTTGGCTGAGAGAGACACTGAGCAGGGACCCCCACCCCCGCCGCCCCAAATTTAGGCCTGATATTCATATATTTGATCTGGAACTAAGTGTCAGTCACACACACACACACACAAACACACTCCCCTACACATGTTTGAACATAATTATACATAATTTGTAACACACAACTTTATTCTGTTTATTATTGACATTTTTTCTCCCTTATAGTTAGCCATTACTCTGTATTCAATGAGGGAGGGACAAAGAATTGAGTAGCTTGAGAAGCTTAAGTATGGATAAAATATCTCATACCTAGTGAGAGATCTGACGTTTAAGAATTCATCATTCTCCCTATGAAGCATGCAGTGCGTCATACATGGCTCTTGCACCGTCTGTGCACATCGCGACACATTTTGGCGAGGGTATATCATGTTCACGGAAAAAATTGTCGATCACTTTGAAAATCTCGGAACTTTTTTGTACGTCCATGCAGCTGCTTACATAATATAAATTCCTCCTGCATCTCATTTTGGTCGACAACCACACAAACGCTAAAAGCTGAGGGTCGTTTGACACGTCTGTGGATTCATCTAATTGTAGTGCAGAATAATCTGCTTTCGGGAGTTTCGCGACTAGTTGTGCCCTCACATCAGCTGCCAATTCATCAATAGGGCGGGCAAAGGGATGCTTTTCCTTCCCAAACATTGTTTTTCACATATTACTAGCTGCTGGCAGTATTAGACTTTCCGCAATTATGTATGGCGTTTTGGTCTGAGCGACACGTAATGCAACTTGATAAGAGGGTTTTAAAGCTAGCTCGCCAACTTTGGCTGATTGTCTGCTGGCCCTCAAAATATTTGAAACGGGTTTGTTTCTTTCAAGTGAGCATGTGTTAAGTCTAACGGTGGAAACCCATGACACCGTTACGAGCGACGCGATATTCTAATCCCATGCATTTCAACGGGAGCCAATCCATTGTGACGTAGACCACCTTTTTGGGCGACTCGCAAAAAGTTGAAAAATGTTGAATCCTATGCAAATGAGGAGCGATTTTTCCCGCAGCGGCCAATCAGAATGTATGGTGTCGTCTCTGACAGTTTGAAAATGCTATTTCCACACGCTACAACACGCCCACTCAAAGTGATGGAAGCGTATCGCGTCGCTGTCATGGGTTTGCACCGTAAGTGTTGTTGCAGCTTTGATGGCGTCATACTTTCGTTTGATAGCACGGAAGAGCAAACCACGCACACTGGTAGTTCGTCACCATCGGTCTCTTTGTAGGTGAAGCCAAACTTCAGATAATTATTTGAATATTTACGCGTTTTCTCCAGTTTGCGCTTCTGGGTATTAAGGCATGTTGGAATCCTCTGAAGGTAGATCATCTGAACCGCCATCAGTGCTGTATGATGTGGAGCTTTTGTTCCGAGAAATTACAAAACGATCCATCATTTTTAAATTTTAAGGTAATGGCAGGTAACGTGTTTTTGGCAAGAGCTAAAATGATCGCGTGAAGATTCATGGGTAGCCTATGTATTATTTTATAAACGAATAGAAAGCAATTGTTACGATCTGTTTATGTTTATGTAGCCTATTGGACGTTTTTAATTTTTGGAAGAGGGAAAAATGCTTCAGATGGAATAATTTGGCGGACCCCCTGCAGTACCTCCGCGGACCCCCTGGGGGTCGCGGACCCCCGGTTGAAGACCTCTGCGTTAGAGGATAAAGATTTTATTTTTTAACCTTGCATCAGTGGGTCTAGCTGTTTTCTGTGAATGCTTTGCTGAAAGAGCTATTCTCTCTGTAACAAAAGATGAATGACTGATGATGTTGCGTTTGATGGGCAAATTCACTTTCCCTTGAGATGATGCACCGGCAATCACATCCAGAGAGCTCAGAAATGTTGGCTGGACTCCCATTGCTGTGGTTTCTTTCGCTGTTCCTGTGCCGACTGTCATCCGCAACCAATTATTCTGCTCTCTGCCCAAATAACTAACAGGCTTCCATTTATCCATATCAGTAGATGTTCATTCAGTGGTGTTTGAATCATATAATCAAAGGAAATCAAGGCCATGGACAAAAGCTCCTACATCCTCTCTAACACATTCTGTGATTTTGTTTTGTAACAATCAAAGTTGCATAAACATGGAAAACTTGGTACATTTCTTTTTTCAAGTGAAAAGAACAACAAGCAACGAAATGGCAAGACGCAACATCTGAAAATGATGCCACGACTCGTCTCATCTCTTTAGACAAATAGATTATCTCATTCAGCTGATGAATCGATGAAATTGAGCTGCACTGTTTTTGTGTCAGTCGCACTCGTCCTTAAAATTGTGCTTGTTATCATTTCCTAATAAATATTTACATTGTCGTACGATGACGGTGTCATGAAAACCTCTCAAATATTACGAGATTCACGCTAATTAGAACTATGGTGTGTCAGTGACCCAGCCCCTTCTCTCTTAAGTTTTTGAGTCAGAATTCTAGAAGGCATGTTGCCACGGTACCAGCCGAGCTCCACAAGCATCTGTTTCCTTTTCACACCTGCCTGAGTCTAGCATCAGGCTGCATCCTGCCACAGTGTGATGGCGGGCTTCCTGCATGCTGTCAGCCTCTCCAATCATCAACTAATACCATCCCCTTGCTTTCTTTGTATATTTGTATCTTTGTTATATAGCCAAAGAAACAGTTCTTCCTTGGTGAGAAAGACTGTCCTTGTACATCTATGAGGTGATTTTATAGACGGCTATGAAGGTAGAGGAAGATGTAGCAATGGGCTAACGTATGAAGAACCGTTTCTTTGATAAGATTTTTGAAATACTGCAGAATGGAGGATGCAGGATTGGGCATGATTGGGTTATTGGTGTATTCATTTGCCTGAACGACCTTGGTGCAAAATGATGCCCTATCACCCCCCCCCCCCCCCCCCCAGGCATTGGGTTTTTGATAGGGCATCATTGAGTTTGTACAGATATTCCTTTTCATTATTAATGCACCAAGGTCGTTCAAGAAGCGCCTCACTTGACCTTCGTCCAGAGCTTGATGCAAGCCAGACAGAAAAGCTAACATCTCATAGGGCAGATATTTTAACATAAGACTCATGCAGCTCTGAGATGCAGGCTAAAATCAATAGACCTTAAGGTATACAACAATGCTTTGCGGCTGCCTTTGAGTTGCTGAGTTGAAGCAGTGTTGATGACGGCTGTGATGGCTTGCGAATTCAAACATCTTTCAAACATTTTGGGGGCCTCACAGGTATTTAACCGGCATTTCAATTAATTTCTTTGTTCACTGTGTGCTTGAAATGCTGAAGCATGTGTCACAGACGTGTGTGTTGCGCACGTGTGTGTGTGTGTGTGTGTGTGTGTGCGCACCCGCACCTTATGCCCCAGTATTTAAACCCCCAAACCCAGTAATTTAAAACAAACACTACAGTTGTGATCGCATCTAAGAAGCCAAAGGAGTCGTAAAGCAAATAATGACTGACTTGGACTATGTCACTGAATACACAAATTCAGCCTCAGCACATTGCTGCATTTTATCATGTTCATATTTTTTCACTGACTAGATCCTCCTCTCTAGGACTGCATCCAAGGATTTCCCAATAAAACCACAAGGATTAAATGGATTTGACATGACAATAATAATTTATCCCAAACCCAACAACGTTCATGACAGTGGTGCAATGAAAAAAAAGAACTACACATCACCCATCCCTACCACTTCCTCAGTGGGCATTTTTTACCCATCATCCTCTTCGGCCATGCAACTGTGTACTTTAGAGGCTAACTGGGTGACGCATGTATGCACATCAGCAGCCCGCTTAAGCTTCTGTTCACTTTCAGTCTCCACCACATTCCTTCTACTTACCTTGAGAGAAACAACCTGAAATGAAAGCGGCAGCCATCGTGAGCGTGGGGGTTGGGGGGGGGCTAGCTGTTGGCGGGTAATTCATTCTGTTGTTCTTTACCTAAGCGGTGAATAATGCCTGTTGGCACTGACTCCTTGCAGCGTTGCATTGCTGGGAGGCTCTGATCCCAGTCAATGAAATAACACATCTGTCTTGCCGGGTACCATTGCGGGGGACCGGGTGCCTTGAACAGGAGGTGGCTGCAGACTCAGCACTCCCCCCCCCCCCCCTCCAAAGAGACAGTGTCAGCTGGCGTCAGCCCCTTTTACGCAACTCATCTGACTCTCAAGTGTGACTCAAGGATAACACTGCCATCCCTGCTGTTAAACTAAACAGAAACACGCTACAATGACGAAAAAAAAATGTCCACACAAGCACTGTTGGCATCAACTAGCTATCGCGTTGCTTGCTGTATTCAGACATTGTTGGCTTGTTGTTTTATTCAGGTCAGAAGGAATCTTGGATGTTATAGCGTTTGTTAGAGTAGAGACTTGCTTTAGATGTGGAGGGCACACACATGGTTAACTGCCAGAGGGAAGACTGACACTCTGAGGCTTAAGAGAAAATGTGTAGATATTGCCTATAAAATATCACAAAATACAACATTCTGGCTGTTTTGTCTCATTTATGACATACTTTTCTGTGGGTCTCACATTTGAATTGATATAATAAAGAAACACAATCACATTAAGTATGTGATGATTGTTTACACTGAGAATCCAGAAACATTCGTGTGTTGCTTCATGAATGAGTTATTGAACTGTGAACATTTTTTCAGAGATATTTTCAGCCAGGAGCTTTCACAGGTATTTTCAATACCAGCACTGAGCTTGGAGAATGTCCACAACAGAGTCCTCAAGCGGCTTAGCACTGACCTTGGCCCTTGACTTCCTGGCCATAGTATGGACTGGAGCATGGTTAACATGGACCTATTGGGTCTCACCTCCCAAAACATATCACATATAGTGAGAATCAGCACTGGCAGGTACTGTGTTGAACTAGCCCAGGATTCATTTCATTATCATCAAACAACTGTAAGCTATCAAAATGGGACTTGATTGTTTTGCATACTAGCTAATGTGTTCATCTGTTTTTTTTACTGGATTCACGCAATTAGTTCCAAATATTCTTGCCCGAGGCATCATAATCGTTGTATAACTGCTTATCCCTGGAATTAAGGTCAGGGCAAGCATAATTATGTGTGGACAGGGGCAAAGCCAGCCCTGGGTCATATTTAGCCTGGGCCTGTAGCTCAGAGGTAAGTCTGTAAATCGCTCGAAAGAACTTTGTTGCTATTTGTGAGCTGGCCTCTCCACAAAAGTCATTCATAAGTCCCTAGGGATCAGATAGTGGGAGTGGCTGACCTGTCGCTTCTGTTGGGACTGACCATCCAATCAATCAATCAATTAATCAATAACTAAAGCAATCAAACTTTATTTACATAGTACCTTTGATGCAAAATTGCAATACATGGTGCTTAACAATAAAATGAAAATAAAGCAATACAAATGAGATACACAAGGAAATAATAATCATCAGCATAATAATAACTATAAAAGACAATATGTACATTATAAAATGATAAATAAACAATACAAAATACGAATGGATTGAGAGAATGCCAAGCTAAAAAGGTTTGTCTAAATTTCTTGATGGTTAAGGTGGTAACAGATTGCAACGGCCCCAGCTCCTGTGTTCCCAGATGCAAGGACCAAAGACATTAAATGCCGCCTACACGCATTTCTTTGTCCACATCATAGGTACAACGAAAAAGGCCAGTGTCAGAAGACCTGAGTGGTCTCGATAGAGGAACACATTAAAAGCATGTCTGGCAAGTTTTCAGGCACTTGTCCATTGAGTGATTTTAGCACCAATAAAAGCATCTTGAGATCAATTCTAAAACTGACAGGTAACCAATGAAGGGATTTTAGGACATGCGTCTCTAAGTGTGCTCTCTTTTTGGTGTTGCTCAGTACAAGTGCTGCTGCATTCTGAATGATCTGTAGCTTGTTTATCGTTTTCTTAGGTAGACTAGAGAAGAGAGCACTGCAGTGATCTAGCCTGCTAGTGATAAAAGCATGCATAAGTCTTCCAGTATCTGCCTGGGAGAGAAATGGCTGCACTTTAGCAATATTTCTGAGGTGATAAAAAAACATTACTGATGTGTGATTCAAAATTCAAATCAGGGTCTAGAAGCACACCAAGTTTGTTTAGTGAGGGGCTTGGCGTTTTGTGCCAGATATTTTAAGTCATTGCACAGTATCTCTCTCTCTCTCTCTCTCTCTCTCTATCTCTCTCTAGATACATGTCCTTCAGCATCCTTCCTCATCTAACTCAAGTAAAAATACCATCCAACCAATCTTGTTCGCAAATATGGCATGAATGAGTGACTTATTCTGTTTCACACCCTCTCTCCGGAGATATTTTTCTATTGCTGTTTCAAGCAAGCAAGTGTGACAGAGGCTCTTGCTCCTTAAGACTTGAAGTCCCACAAGAAATGGGTGGGCAACAACAAACAGAGGTGTCTTTAGATTACTCACTTGTGTGCATTAAACAGCAGGGGATCAGCAGAAAATGTGTGCAATATACATAACATCAATAATTTACAGCCTTCGATTTCATGCCCTTCAAAATAATTTTCAAATGTGGTTGTTCAGTTGGATATGTTTGTGTGTGTGTGTGTGTGTGTGTACTGTACGTATCCTGAGTGTGTATGTGCACTTTTGATCTTGCTTGCATTGCTGTGATAAGGGAATCCTTTGGTTCGCTGTGTGCCGTCTTCAGTCCAGACAGCTCTCCTCCCCTCCTCTAGATGGGCACCTGTCCCCCAGACAGTCGTTTGCACTTGAAATATGTACTCTCTTCCTAGACATGTTGAGATAATCTACCTCAGATGCTTATGGTGTGGTGGAAGCATGCAATGATGTGATGAAGCCTTATTATTCCAGAATATTCATGAAGTCTGTTCATAGATATAATTCCAATAATTCAGTTATTCTATCACATCAAATAGCTTTTTCTGAAAAAACTGAAGTAAACAGTTCTGCATTCTATACTCTTAAAAGGTATACTGGCATAATCCATGGGATTATGTAATACATGACGCACAATGAATGAGTTTAAATTACCACCTTAGACTTCAGGTGGCATGAAGTGGCCTGTTGAAGATAATGAATATAATCCTGTCTGTAGTCGCATGTTACTCACAACCATGCAGGGTTTGTAGTCCCAACTATGTGCCAGCCTATATAGTCATGTTTAAGGGATTTATGCTAGCTAAATATAGTCCCCTCTTATTCATTGTTACAGAACGTCTCGATTACTTACGTAACCTCGGTTCCTTAAGCAGGGACCAGATATAACAGAATGGTACATGACGGCAGTCATGGGCCCAAATCGAAGCATTTATCCATTCACGCCTGAAAGGCTGCGTTTCTTCCGCGCTCTCTCCTGAGCCCGCCCCCTCAGGAGCCTATAAATTCAGGAGCGCGACACGGAAATATCCTTGGAAAGAAAACTGAGCACAGAAGTATTAAACCAAGGCAACACTGTACACGCTAAACTTGTTATATCTGGTCCCTGCTTAAGGAACCGAGGTTACGTAAGTAACCGAGACGTTCCTTATCGCAGTTGACTGCGATATAACAGAATGGGACCGTATACATTCCCGCGTGATAGTACAGTGGCAGCCAATCACACACACCAACTTTATACATTGCTTTTTCCCTCCTAGAGGTTCATACAGCAGCTGGTGGTGAACATTTACAGGGCATCCTTTAACATAGGCGGCAGGGATCAGTGATCCCACGCCTGTAGGAAACCACCCTGGGATGGTTCATGTGCAACATAACACGTAGACATTAATGAACACATACATCATTATATCGTTCTCAGGCCAGGGGATTCAGAGATCGCCTGCCTGTAGAACACCATGTAAAAAACTAGGTTCAGCCATATCTAACATATAGAATCTAATGAAAGTGTGGCGAGAACTCCAGCTTGCAGCTTTACAAATATCTTCCACTGAGACTCCCTTTAGTAAGACCCCCCGTGTAGAGTGCGCATGCCACTTTTCCGGGGGATCTAAAGACAAACTCTTATAAGACAACACGATAGCCTCTACTATCCAACGGGAGAGGCTCGGTTTTGATAGAGGTCTGCCTTTTGCACGTGCACCAAAGCACACAAATAGCTGATCTGATTGTCTGAATGCCCCAGTGCGCTCTACATAACAGCGGAGAGCGCGTACTGGACAGAGCCTATTCAAAGTTCCTCCTCTGCTGACGCAAAAGGAGGAGGCGAGAAAACTGCTAATTCAATCACCTGATTGCGGAATGGGGTTGCCACCACTTTAGGTGTGTAAGCAGCATTAGGTCGCATAACCACTCTGTCACCAGCGATCGAGAACTGAAGGCACGATGGGCTGACGGACAGAGCTTGCATGTCACCAACGCGCTTTGCTGACGTCAACGCCAGTAACAGCGCGGTCTTTAAAGAGACAAACTTTATGTCCACCATCTCCAGGGGCTCAAACGGAGGCCCTGTGAGAGCACGTAACACAACCAGCAGATCCCAAGAGGGTATGAGGTGTCTCTCCGGCACCCTGAGCAGTCTCACCCCCGCCATAAAGCGTGACGCCAGCGGGTGACTGCCAGGGGAACTGCCATTAATGCCTGCATGGCAGGCTGAAATGGCTGCCAGGTACACTTTGAGAGTGGAAGCCGCCTTCCCCTCATCAAACAACTGCTGTAGGAATTCTAGTATGACGCCCAGCGCGCAGTTAACGGGGTCGTACTGACGCGCAGCGCACCACCGTTAGAAACTGCGCCACTTTAGCGTATACAGAGCCCGTTCCTGCATCTGGAGGACACCGTTATTCTGCGGTATTTGTCTTTGACTGCGTTGAGTCTCAGAGACAGGTACCACATTTGGAAAGGCCGCATGCGCAACATCCCTAGCGGGAGAGCGATCGCGGCCGATGCCATCATTCCCAACAGGCGTTGGCAGCACAGCGACAAGACTGACTGTCCTAGTCGGAACTGGTGCACGCATGATCTGATGGCATTTATTCGGTCTTGAGACAGCCTGACCTCCATGGAGGTGGAGTCTAGAACCATGCCTAGGAAATGCGTAGTCTGGCTTGGGCACAGAACGCTTTTTTCCTTGTTTATTACAAAGCCCAGCCGATGCAGGTGTGCCACCACTAGATGGCAGTCCTGCACCGCTGCGGCTCTTGAATGAGCAGATATTAACCAATCGTCCAAATAATTGAATAAGCGCAGACCGCGTAGTCGTAATGGGGCGATGGCTGCTTCTACGCACTTTGTGAAAACCCTCTGTGCCAAAGCTAGGCCGAACGGGAGTGCGTTGAATTGGTACGCTATTCCTCCGAACGCAAACCTCAGAAATCTTCGATGTCTGTGGTGGATCGGAACGTGGAAATACACATCTTTTAAGTCTATCGTGATAAACCAATCGTTTGGTCTTATGAACTGCACTAGCCGGCGGGGGGTCAGCATTCTGAACTTCAGCGGCATGCGTGCTTTGTTCAACACACGTAGATCTAATATTGGCCGATAGTTCCCGTCCTTTTTGGGGACCAGGAAATAACGGCTGTAGAAGCCTGAAGCTGCCTCCTCTGGAGGCACTATACTTATCGCTTCTTTTCGGAGCAGGGATTCTATCTCTTTCCGTAGGAAATGAGACTGCCCCTGCTGCACCACTGATTGGATCACTCCGCCGAATGGCGGAGGGGGACGGGCGAATTGCAGGACGTATTCCTTTGTGATCGTTCTCAGCACCCATGGTGACAATGCGCATGTGCGCCAACTCGCAGCGCAGCCTGCCAGGCTGGGCTTTGAGTTGAATTGGTCGGGAACTAACCCGCTCATGGTCAATGAGTCTAAGCCTAGATCTGCGCCCGCTCTGCCTAGGGAGGGGGACGAGATCTGGGGTTGCCCCCTCATGGTTTCGAAAAAAAATGGGGGGTGCGAGTGCACTGTGTGCACCGCGGGGGGAGTCGCACAAGCATGCCGTAGCACTGCGCCTACTGGGGCAGGGGTTGAGACATTTGATTGTGGTGCTTGTGAGAACCGGCAGCACCCGGATGGAGCCGGTGCTGCCCTCTCAGCGTCCACGCACTCCCATAGCGCGAGGCGCTTTGTAGCCTTAGCTAGCGTGAAGCTAGCACAGATGCCACAGGCAGGGTCGACGCCAGAGAGCGCCGCCTCAGCGTGGGCCCTGCCGAGGCAGGCCACGCAACGGCGGTGGCGGTCGCCCTTGACCCTTGCGTGCCCGCAGTCGGGCTATTGCCTGGACATCTTGTTTCTGAAATTAAAAGAAAGTATTAATTCACAAGCACACTATCAACAACTTACACGTTGGTTAGCAAAAAGCTAGCAGGCTAGTCAGAAACTTAGCCGGCTAGTTAGCTAGGATAGCGGCTCTACTTCCTTAAATCAATTGAGTCAACGAATCTTGCTGCGCCCTGAGCTAGTGATGGTAAAGAACCCGAATAACTCACCAACTCGTAGAGAGCAAAGCACAAAGATTCTTTGAAATAGTGAGCGTAAGAGAGGATTTACTCAGAGCTGGGTACTTCGCTTGCGAAGTTTTCAAAGAGGATATTTCCGTGTCGCGCTCCTGAATTTATAGGCTCCTGAGGGGGCCGGCTCAGGAGAGAGCGCGGACGATTCGTAGCCTTTCAGGCGTGAATGGATAAATGCTTCGATTTGGGCCCATGACTGCCGTCATGTACCATTCTGTTATATCGCAGTCAACTGCGATAAGGAACAACACTAGCTAATGTAAACATGTAAATAAAATGATAAAAACTTTAAATAAAAATGCATTTATATTTTTCTACAATACAACAACAATATGAGAACTAACAATTGTCTCTTATGTAGATGTCTTTCTTTAATCCAGTGAAAGGTTCACGTCTTCCCCTAAGTGGTGCATTGTGGGTTTATTGTAGTATGACAAGTCTACAGGGCACCACACCAGTCATTACTGTCCAACATTCTAGAACATCCAGGAACTGTTAAGAATGTCATCTTAAAATTTACTTCAAGCCCAATCATACTAAAAATGAGGATGAGACAAATCCTGCCAAACTCGCCATGTCACATGATGAGTATCTTTACCAAGGACACAAAATTACACAGAAAGTCTGATTTTTTCCATTCAAAGAGCTTCAAACCAATACAAGAAAACTTCAAACCTATAAAAGAACACAATTAAAACTGGAACCAACACACAGTGGAGAAGAATATCAGCTGCTTCTAGGAATTTCTATAGCAATGCATATTAATAAGATCCTGTTCTCCTTCAAGCAAGGGATGTACCTAACTGAAACACACACACAAAAAAAAATGCCAAGAGAGCACTGTGGAGAGTTTTCTCTTTCTTGTTCGCCCTGCCTCCTCTTCCATGCACCAGTCTACAAGTTCCTCTCTCTTTCCCTCGCCTCATTGTGGCACTGCCTCCTCCATCTGTATTCCACATGTGTAGTCCCTTGCTCGCTATGATTATATTGCTGTGCAGGGGAGGTAAGTGCCTGTCTGCAGGTATCACTGGCTCCCCTGGGCCCTTCCTCAGACTAGAGACAAGCCGTAGCTTCTCATACGAAGCCTCCCAGGACCTCTCGCTCTTTCTCTCGCTCTCTCTCCAGCATGAAAGCGCTGAGAGAGAGGCTCTCACTCTCCTCTAACTCTCTTACTCTTTCTTTCTCCTCCCCCCTTTACTGTCTGTGCCTCTGTGCCTTGTCTTTCTCCTTCCCTCTCACATTCTGTCTTCCTCTCTTGCCCTTACCTCCCTGCATTCTCTGGTGTTCTCTCTGTCTCCCTTTCTCTCTCATTCCCTCTTGTCCTTTCTCCCTTTCTCTGCATTCCCTCAATCCCTATCCGTTGTCTAAGGGAATATTTCAGGTGTGGTCTGTGCTATAAAACCCAGCTCCAAAGCACAAGCTGGTCATCTGGGCTATTGGCACAGTGGCACTCACGCTTTCACCTCTGCTCATGTCCACACAAAATAATTACGCAGAGCTGTATACGTACATCTCCAGGGCCACAATCATTTTTAAAAAGAACCCTTGTAACAGACCCCTAAAATAAAGCCCGTTTTCATTTTATGAGTCAGAGAGCAGACAGCAGCATGCAAGTGTTGATCACACCACGGGCGAGCCTTAAAAAGGGCACGGAAATAGACAGATAGATGTGCTTTATAACACAATTTAATTAGTTTTCTCATTATATGGTAGCATCAACAAAGCTTTCCAGCAGTCCAGGCATATCTGTTTTAACTGAAGGACATAGTTGCTTCCTTTCAACCCAGCAAGTTGCCACTGTATGAATACTAATTCGAGGCACAACCTCATTCTTCCACATTAATATTTACAGAGGTAATTTCACGGTGACTTTTGGTGTGATGCGATGGATCGTGGTGGTTTCCTTCTGTAAGAGTTGGTTTCCAAAAATGTCCCATCCCTCAGGGTGTTTTCTTTCTTTCTTTCTTTCTTTATCTCTCCCTGCCTTCTCTATGTTGCTATGTTTTATTTTCACCGTCAGACAGCACATAAGGTGTCCACCATCCCATATCTGCTCTGTAAAGTCTGTGTAGTCTGTAAAACACAGCGGTTCTAAAGACGTGCTCTCAGTGTGCCAAACAGCAGTGGCCAGTACTTGTAAAGCCTTTCTTTAGATTCATGAAGTATGTATGCCATTGATCTGGCTGAAGAGCAGCCTACAGCTCACCCCATCGGCCCCTAAGGCACTGTTTATTCAGTTTGTTTGTTGCTAGGTTTCATGGGCTTGTTGTTGCTGTTGATTTTGCCTTTTCACCACCCTCCCCCCCCATCCCACCGCACTACACTACACCACACCACACCACACCGCCCTTCTCTCTTCACATCACTCCCCTGGTAGCCTTGGGAACAATGAATCTCTGAGAAGGTACAATAGGTGGTGAGGAGAGCACGGCACATTGCTTCTCAGCGGCTGTCAATCAGTTTCCGCATAGGCCCTATTCCTGTGAAGAAATTGAAAGAATTGAAAAGAAAAACTGAACCCCTAAATTCTCTCCAACTTCTCTCCGACTGTTATGAATTCACTTAGTACAGGCCACACACAGAGCTTTCATGACCCCTGTCAGTTCAGTTGTAGAAGGGTGAAATCTACGGCTCGAAGACCTCCTGATATGATGAGTAGTAGACTCACAACTAAGCATATTCTCAGTTGCTTCTTGCAAATTGAAACTTTTCCTCCGGCTCGTTCCCATCCCTCTGCTTGTGAAAGACGCCCAGTCAATAGCCAGCCGTCAGAAAAGTTTTCATTGCAAAAGCAACGCTGTACGAGACATGGCAAGGAAGAAATGAGTGTGTGTGTGAAAGCAGGCCGGTGTACACATAGACACAAAGACGGCAATCGAATCTGTCTTCCAGGGTTTGTCAAATTTAGTGCTTACATTTTAGTCATGTCTAAAACAGCAGAACAGGCGTAGAAAGAAACCGAGCATCCTTTGTTGATCCTTCACTGGAAGAATTAAGTGCCTCAACCCCACATATCTGACTGCACAGCCTTCACCCAGGAGGAGAGAGAGGAAGGGAGAGGGAAAACAGGCCTGTCTGCTGTAATGAAGCTACTGTTTCCCCTCCTGTTCAGCAGTTTGAATTCTCCTTATCTTAAATAAAGGGCCAAAGGCCTTGAAAATGTAGCGCCAAGATCATCAGTGCTTATTTTTCTTCCCCCATTCAACATCAATTACAGGCGTGGGACTGCAGCTGTGGCCGTGGGAGACTCAAGCAGTGAATAGGAAAAGGGAGCAGGGCTCGTCAGGGGCTGCGGGGGTGGGGGAGGTGGGCTGAGGATAAGTCATGTTTGCATTTGTAAAAGAAATTATCTTGAAAAAAAGATTACGAGAAATGAATGCAAATGAGTTTTAATCTTTTTTTTTTTTTTTTTTTTAAAGCAAGAGAGCTGGACAGCCTCATTTCATTAACGAGGCTGAGTCGTCATCTACATCTAGAGGTCCTCCCCACGACACGGAATCATTCTGTCAGAGGCTGTCGGGACAACGCCCTGCCTCCATGTGCTATAGCTCTTAGAAACAGACATGGCAGACTGTTAATTACAATGGCTCCAGTGAAAATTACTTTATCGATTTGCATTGCCCTGCTCCCAGCAAGAGTAAATGCAAACTGAGTTAGCAGGGGAAAAAAGTTGCCAGTGGAAAGATAGACAGATAGATACATGGACAGATAAATACACAGAAACACCAAGAAATTGATAGACAGAGACACACAGACAGACAGGTGAAGAGACAGACAGGCAAACAGACTACACGTCGAGAGACAGATAAACCTCTGATTGATAAATTAATCAAGTATTATTCATCTATTTTTAATGATCGTCACTACAGTCTCTGCAAATTAACAGCAAAGAGTACGATGAAGACAACCCCCCCCCCCCCCCCACACGCACACACACACACACACCCCACCCCACTCTTACATCTCCCTGTCTCTGTCGCTGTGTGATCCGTCCACTGAGTGACTCGGGAGCTGCGGCATCTTCACTGGAGACTGGGGGGCGGATGTGGACAGGAGGGATTCAGCATTGGTGTATGTGTGTGTGTATGTGTGTGTGTGTGTGTGTGTGTGTGTGTGTGTGTGTGTGTGTGTGTGTGTGTGTGTGTGTGTGTGTGTGTGTGTGTGTGTGTGTGTGTGTGTGTGTGTGTGTGGGAGGGTGGTGGCTAAGGTGTGACAGGCAGACTTTGGGCGATGGAGACATCATGAGCTGACAGGTCTGGCTCTAGTCCAGGCCCAGAGAGAGAGAGAGAGACAGGCGTTTTGTGGGCGGATTAGCTGAGCCGCCAAGGGCACAGCTCCTACATCATGATGCGCCTGGAGAGAAGAAGAGACCTGAGATATGACAGCGGAGCGTGAGCTACAACTTGTCAGATCGCTCACCTGTGGTGGTGTGTCAAAGCTTTGTGTGGATGTCGCTCTACTTTAGATGGTTCCTTCTACCCACTACATTCTGAGGTATTTTCATGAAAATAAGATTTTATCTGGTCATTTGATGTTTGAGCACAGTGTTTTACAAACTCCCACTTAATGTTCTTTCATTTCTCTGTTTTTAAGACACTATGAATACCAGCTTGTATATTTTCCAAACTGTGCAGTTCAATTCATAATTCAAACACGGACATCCCTTGCCGTGGAGAACATCCAAGCAGCCATACCCTCATGCACCTGTATGCACTTTGATGGCTACATACACATGTACAGACTGAAGGAATGAAAACGTCAGCAAAAGCTACCTGCATTAATACCCAGCCAGTGCCCTGGACCGATGCCTGAAAAACATGCTCTCACACAAACACTAATGAATCCAATTAAACATCTCCATATGAAACACCTGTGACTGTCGCTAATTGTAATTGCACATTTATTTCCTGCAGCGCTACCTTATTATCTAATTATTACTATGGCTTCCAAGCAATCATTAGGTGTGATAGGTAAATAAATCGAATTACTGTGCGCATCTTCGGACGTGAATAATAATAAATGAAAGGATTGCTTTCTCTGTTTTGTTTTTCCGTCATTCAGCGAGTCTTCCTCCTTGTGGACACGCAAGCATTATTCCTGACGTGATTGAAGGTGGCAGATTAAATGTGAATATCACTTTGTGGCACAGGGCCCCGAGTATTACCATGGCACGCAACGTGCCAGCCGTAACTACTCATTAAAGCACTGCACAGACAAATGTGCGCGTTGAGAGCCAGCTATTATGGCCTAGCTCAGAAGCCCGTTGAATTAAATCATTTTGATTGGCAGTACGCATCTGGAGGATTGCTTTGTCTTATGTCTCCTCACGTCTCATCTCCTGATCCCCTCATCTCCCCCCTTCCTCATTTAAATAAATCAACCGTGCAGCCAGGAATTCTCCATGTCGCATACCCCCTACGTCCTTGTTTATATCAGAGCATCTGTTTGTGAACCGGAACGGTGAGCTCAGCGGCGGATCTGAATGCGTTAGTTACTCAAGAAGCTCAAGCGTTTCTTCGTTCTAATGTAACACACGAGAGAAACTTTTTCTCTTTTTTTTGTGTGCTGGTGTCCCCAATTAAGGCTTTGTCATTGGTGAGTTTATGGCAACATTATTTTTGATGAGGTCTTTAACAGTCTGGTGTACAGTTGGACAAAGTTGCTGAAGCCGGAGGTTTTTTGCAAACATTACATAGCTATGGTATAAAATCTAGATCCCAGGATGTCTGAAATAAGCAAAAAACCAGCAAATAAATATCACTGAAGAAAAAAAGAATTCAGACATTATGATTACATGGTCTACCATAGCCTTTCCTCAGTACAGATCTCTCTTCCAGTAAAGTAAATGCAATGCAACTTGCTGACAATATCCCGGAAAGCTTCATTTTCAACCACACAATATTCTACATGGCACTTTTGAATTATCTACATGTGCCAGTATGCAAGGTGTAGTTTTCAGACCGAATACAAGGGCTCAGTTGACAAGACTCTGAATGGACAGTGAGTATACTCTTGTGCCCTATCTAACTTGTCGGTAAGTCACACCACAATTCTGTTTTCAGTGATTTTCTTTCTCCTCTGGAAGAAGTTTTGTTTCTGTGAATTTGTACAGTATTCCGTAGTCTAAGAGGGTTTTACACAATTTTATCTACCGTAAGTTCTTCATCCGGAAAAAATCAGACTTTTGTTTATTCATGCTATTCATTTAGAAGTAACCCAATCTTGGCATTGTTCAATGCATTTTTTGTCACAGTAACATAACACTGATAAATCAAATGCTGTAGTTTTCCGGTTCGATGGTTCGTCTATTAATTCAGTCTCGCCATGAATATTGATATTACGGCGACAGAGAGGGTACGGTTTTGCGATCGCTCCTGAGCAGTAGACAGATTGCACTCAGTGCGCCAGCTAGTGTTATACAGAGGCCTGTTGTTAACGAGACACTGATGCACACTCCATCATAGTGAGGGGACATGTGTTCATCTATATCCTCTCTCAATGGAAGTGGGTGAGCCTCCATCCATTTTGACCCTTCATCGTTCCAATGGTACGGTCACCGCCTCCGTACCCCCCCATGACATTTCGCTGAGAAACGATAACCTGTCAGCCAAATGCTACTTTAATTAGCTGCCAATCAAAGACAGGTCAGACAATACACAGAGTTAGCTGAGAACCAGAGGTATCCATTATCTCATGTCATTAGTTAATGTCATTATGGCTGGGTGTTTGATATCATATGCACTTGTTGATCTCATATCAATCATTGGTTGCTGTCAAGATGATCAGTCAAAGCTGATATGAAAATGAATTGCTATGATCCTTAAGGGGAGGCACATTTCTGTCTTTATGATCCAAAATAGAAAATAACCTATTTCTGATAAACATTTGTATAATAGAAAACAGTGTTAATTCAGTTTCATATTAACAATCAACACAATTGAACTCTGCATCTGACCCTCATATGTAACAGCAATGTATTGTGTTGTGCACAGCAACACACATTGTCATTACTGTGGTATTACTATTTTCTTTTCAGAGCCAAAGGAACCTTTTTTTTGTATTTGTGTAATTGTATTAGTCACAGCTGAAGGATACTCATATCTTCCTCTGTCTTATTTTTACGTATTGTTCCATACTCAAATAGATGCTTAAAAATAGAAATGCAATATGTGTTCCGAGGATATTTGCAGATGGCTCAAAAACCCAAAACCAGGATTAAAATACCAAGTTATCGTGTTGATCTGTGATATATTGAAGCAGTACAATTGATGCCATACTGTCACAACTAATCACAAACAAGGAGGCATATTTTAGCAATGCAGTCAGTTTTAATTATTTATATTGCCATCCACATTGCAATAATGTTACTCTTCTAATAATAATAATAATAATAATACATCACATTTATATAGCGCTTTTCACAGTTTTCAAAGACGCTTAAAAATAGTCTTGATTATCTAAGAGTCTAATAGTCTTGACCTGCTCTTCCCGAGAATCTTTCATTGGCTTTGCCCATAACGTTTCTTTTTTAGGTGTAGTCCAAGTAGCCATGTTTGTTAAACACATCTGCTATCTGTACAGCCATCTACAGTATCAGGTGGAACCAGAACACCTGGGTGCTGTGTGCAGAGCTGTGTTCATTCTTATGCACATGGGGTATTTTCCATTAATTAAGTACTTAAAAGGATTTGTGTGAAACTGTATGTTGATACATGTACATTCCTCTTCTTTTTTTTTCTCTGACTCGACCTACACCTTACTCAGAGGTTAACTTGAGTTCATTCGGCCGTTATCCGCTGGCTGGCACCCCTGGCTACAAAAAAGGAGAGAAAATTGTTTCTCTTGTTTGATTCTCTTGTGTGTGCCATATGCTTTTGTTTATGTTTTGAATCTTGTTTTTGTTTTGTTTTGTTTTCCACGTGCTTCTGACACCACCCCTCACCTGATGTGTTCTACTTCCTGTCAGTGTTAGTTTCCTGCCATTTTCTGTGGTCACCTGTTGCTCATTGTGTCTGGATCGCACTGTCTATTTAAACGATGCCTTTTTTAGCCTTATTTGTCAGTTCGCCCCAGTTTGTTCCTGTCTGCCGTTTTAGCCAGATTTCAGTTGTTGCTTAGCATGTTTGGCTTCTGTTTTTCCTCTCTTTGTATTTTGCCTTTTGCCTGCCAATTTAGTTTTAGTTTTTCCAACGCTCACTTTTTTTCCTTGCTAGTCCTTTTCAGGATTGTGTTTTTTGGACTCTGTCTCAGCCCTGCCTTGTTTGCCCACCCGACAATTCCTTTAAAGCTCCTTTGAGTGATCGTCCTTGAAAACCAAAATCCAACAGAAGTGTTGTGGTTGATTTAGCTACAAAGCCTCTCACACCTATCTCAACTAGTCTTGTGTTTGCTTGCCAACCTAGTTGCCTCGCTTCCACTACCAGTTCCGCATACTTCAACGTCTTCCTTTCAAGTGCTTCGTGAATCACATCTTCATAATTAACTCAATGAAGTAAACAATGCGCACACACTCAAAATACAACATCATGTCTGGTCTCATAACACTCACAACTGGTCATTGGTAACTCCAATATTCCTTTTCAAAACAAAGCCACAGTACTTAGACAACATGGCACCCCAAGTCATTTTCTAACTTGGGCTGTCTTATTCATGACTTTCTCAAATTTCTCCACGTCTGCAATAGCAAGTCAAAGGCCACCTTACACATTGCAAAAGCCCAAACTGCAAGCACCACAATTTCAGTTTGCAAGGCAAACAGGTCTTGTAGATAGTACTGATAGCCTTAACAAAGATTTCTGTGAACTCTGAAACCTGTCCTCGGTCACTGTCCTCGGTATTGAGAGTTTCCACACCATTCTAGGTAGAAAGCTCAAATGGTTACTTTGTCACTTTTTATTTTTAATTCTGACATTGAATAACTCAAAGCGGGACTGTCGATAAACCCTAGAGGTATTTGAGCAAAGATACCCAGAACTGGCAAGTTATTCAAACAGTGTTCTTCCGTGCAGAGTCATAGAGAACTACTGTGAAAGAATGCTTAAAAAAAAACTTCACCGTCTATGAATCCTACAATGAGATGCCCCTTTAAATTAAGTTCAAGTACAAAAGCTGTCAGGATATGGCTCACTCTTAGACAGTCATACGTACAATGCAATATGGATAGATGGAACGAGGCCTGAAAAAGTTTGACTCCTTAAACTATATCCACCCCAGTCCAAGGTTGTGTACACTCCCCCCTGTTCCATCCCCTTTTATAAAGGCAATATTTTCTGTGGGCTTGGCTTTTATTGCCTTCTCTCTAAGCTGAGAGTGTTTTATTGTTGATTACAAGGTCCTGGGACTTTTACTCTCTTTTTTTGCCGGTGCTGTTTTATTGTTGGCGCGTCTTTAATTACCTGGTTGCCTATTTGCCTCATGCCTTAGTCCCCAGCCTCTGGCTCTGTAGTCTCGGAAAAGGTATCCTCTGGAGAACAAGTGCATGAAAAGGAACAGTGCCTGGAACTGCTTGTTCAATTAAGACACCCCCCTACCTCACACACACACACACACACACACACACACACACACACACACACACACTTCCCCCGATTTATGAAGAATGCATGAGAATTCATAATTTTCAATCATCAGCCTTTTCCCCCCTTTTTAATATGGCCCGGTAGAGTCTACGATTACAGCCTTGAAATAATGAGGGAAGGGAAAACATAGGCTACAGTTTACACAGGGGTGTGTAAAAAATCATGCCACATTGTCAGCATGTCGTACATTTTTAATCAGCGTCTCTGGGTGGATTAACTTCCAGGAATTTCAATGCTTTTGCAAATCTTTTCTGCCGTGTCATCTCCAATTAACAGTGACTTTCATCTGAGGAGCATTTACACACACAATCAGATGCTGATCAGGGTGGTCAGGACTATTTCAAAGTATACAATATGTGCATGCATGTGAGTTACAGAAAGAGCCTAATGTTTTTCTATGAAATGACAACCTACATGGCTAAGGTACCGGGTGTTCAGGATGTGACTTGATTACCGGGTGTTCAGGATGTGACCTAATGCACTACAGTTACTCACTGTTCCCTGTTGATGTATGGGGACTACGATCATTGAATTCATATCCATGGTGAATTTACCATTTCACCACTTGGGACTCTAAGAGACCGTTGGACGCACAGCAGCTTTGCTACCCCAATGTGCTACAGTATTTTACATATATATATTACATACATACAGTTTTATTTTTTTTCAAATTGCTAAATCTCTCACAATCATGGTTCTGATATCACCAGATTACAGACATTGTTGTCTATAAACATCTGAAAAGATATCCTGACAGATATCAACATCTTTTAGATAGAAGTAAAAATATAAGCATTTGATAGATGCAAAATAATTTGTCCTTAATATGAAGGTTGGTATAAACCTTAAATAATGTGTTTCTTTTCTTAAGGGTGTATGAGCATAGCTGTGGAGCACTGATTAGGAAAGAGGAAAGAAGAGAGAGAGGGGGAGAGGTGATCACCTTAAACAGATAAGGCATGCAAGCAAATGTAAATTAGTGAATTGGGTGAAGTGAGCAAAAAAGTTGGGGGAAATTTAAACCTATGCAAATGAGGAAGAAATTTCACCCGGGGGCGGCCAATCAGTTTGTTCGTTGTCGTCTTTGAGGGCTTTAAAGTTGTGGGACTATGGCATTGTTTGGGCGTTTCATTTGTTAAAAAGATTATCTTGGAGGGCCATGTAAGGGTTTGTTGTTGTTCATTTAATTTGATCCTGAGCTTAGTTTAACGGAATTACCGTTCTGATATAAAGACAAGTAATTGGATATCCTATTAGCTGCCTAGCATGTATGTGTTTTCAGCATTAGTGTATTTATTTACAGGATAAACACATCTGAATGCAAATGTAATCGATTGTCAGCTGACTTAACATGATGATTAAAAGTTATTGAGTGCTTTATTTCACTGCACATTTAGAGAATACAAACTTCCAACCAATGACAAAGCACTATGAGTAGGTAAAATGTTGTTCTGGAGGTCCTTAAAAAAGTGTAAATGTTATATCAAGCCTCCTCTAATGCAGACTACATTAACTTGTGTGAAACCATTTCCAGTTCCCTGAAGGTCTTATGGACAATAGTGACTATTAATGTCAAAACAAAATGCATCACAGGCATACTACACAAATACCTTACAGGCAAGAAGGGAGTCCACCATGGACTACAGTTAAGAGTAGAGAAACGAAAGGGTGGTCCGTGTTCATCTTGTGTATCTTCCCTTGCCGAAGGTAACCCATGTAGCACTTATCTATGTGCTCAATAAGCCCTGTGGGAAAGCTATGGTGGATATCAGCCCCTGCTATCAGGATCCGCTCACTGAAACACTGGCTGTGGGTACAGGGGGAAGCAAGTCAAAGGAAGGCCCAATAAATTAAAGCCCAACATTGGAAACAGCAAATAAATCACCTTGTTGTGGCCGAGGTACTGAAAACAGATCCATCTTGCCTCTGCTGTCTGGTTGAGTTCTGGTGGTGCACATCCTCTAAGCACAATAAAGATGCTGTTTTGTTTTGACAATGCAGCCAAAAAAAAAAACTCTATGGCATTGCTGCTCGTATAGAGTATGCGGTGAACAATGATTTAATTCTTTCTGTTCAATTTGCCTCTTTGCTTAATTTAGAGTGCCAAAGTGACTAGGGAAATGGGGGATAAAATTATTTCCGGTGACTGTCTCAGCCATTGTAATGCAATTCATTGTGTCTGTGTTCTGGAGCCGTGAAGATAAATTGGGTCCCTGTGGTTAGACGATCCTTATTAGATTCTGCGCACTTAAACGGTGTAACTGTATCATAAAGACTAATTATTTTTTAAATGACGTGTAGGATGTGCGTTGAGGGAAATGAAAAAGACCTTAACAAACATTCATATGAGTTGGCTTACATTAAGAATTTCGCCTCCACTACAGTGATTCTGTCTTTCACTGTTTCAGCAGGCCCTGCTATTGGTTTTCACTGGGTGTTCAAAAACTATATGTGCTCTATGTCAGTGGAGAGAGAGAGGAGCGAGGTCATCAGTGGTCTCCTCAAAATTAGTTGTGAAATAGAAATCCTACATCATAATAAAAGGTTATAACAGTTAATACAGTATGATAGCAGAACAATATTACCCTAGTCAATACTGTACAATAACAGTTATAACAGTTAACATAGATAATACAGTATAATAGCAGTTGTAATAGTTAATATGGTTAATACAGTATATCAACAATACAATGATTGACAACAATGATTGTGGTTAGACCTTAATCTACAAGTGGATGACAAAGAGACTTGTGGCATATCATTGTCCTATATATAAATATATATCATCATAAACTAACAAGCAGAGAATAAATAAATTAAATTTGTCAGATATGCAATAGGATAATAGACATACTAACCCTTATGTTTTAAGACTAGTAATACACAGATGCTGATAATAATGTGAATAATGATCAAGTAATGTATTATTACCTATTCAAACATAAATGCAAAATTGATCTATATAATTTGTTATCTAACATATAGCCTAAATCTAAACAGACCCCAAATATTGATAAGAAAATCAAAACATTTGCTTTTTCATGTCAAAGTAAAGTCATTTATACTGGATGGTGTTTTGAGTGATGGGGTTTAATAGGAAAGAGAAACGTACAATGTGCCCAGATTGGCTGAGACTGCTAAGGAGATGTAAATGTCCCAATCAATCTAAACATTTAGCACCCTGTCTGCCCTTACCTCTTTTGTCATGGTGTCAATCTAAACACTTAGCACCCTGTCTGCCCTTATCTCTTTTGTCAACATTGTCAGAGTCAGGGTTGATTTCTCAGGCTCCTGACCTTAAAGGGAAACTTCAGGATTTTTTAACCTGGGCCCTATTTTTTCATCCTTCTAGGTCCAAATGTTTACTAGAGATAAAAACAATTAAAATTGGTCCAGTATTGAGTCAGTCCCAAAGTTTCCCCTTTACATGCACATTTTACCCATATCTAAATGAACAATTTGAGTGTACATTCTCAATAATACAAACATTCAGTTTATAAAAGGCAGCCGCAAGAAATCCTTAATGACATTCAACATGCTTGTTCTTGAGCTATCATTTTCTGTTGGAAGAGAGGGCTTGGACTATTATTCCAAGAAGATACAAATTAGTTGAACATGCTTCTAGAAAACTTTGCCATAATGTCCATGTATAAATGCTTTGCGGAGATGTGATAGATGATATTTATAGGTTACTGTGTATCACTGGTGTCTATTCAGGTGAAAGATAACAACATTAAGTGTCAATCTATTTCTAAAGAAATATCATAATGTGACTCTGTGCCATTAGCTTTCTTATCAAATCAGATATATCGGTTTAAATACTGAATAAACATATAATGAATAATCACCATACTGCATTGTGTGCCTTAAACCATGGTGGAAGGAAATGCATTGACTCAGAATGCCACAGCAAAGGTCACAATTCCCTTTAGAGCAGCATCGGCTAACTAAATTAACCGCATTAATCACTGTAACATGGCTCTCTTCTCTTTTTTTTTTACCAAAGTAAAGTACATATAAGATCCAGGGTGGTGCTTGAAAAATTCTGCAGTGGTGGATCTGAAATGCCATACCATATCGGCTCTAAGCATCAAGCAGTCTGTCGATATTTTTGCTTCCATGTTTCCAGAACCAATGGAAACTGTCAGTCTTTCATCATGTACTCTATGGTGTGATGGAAGCATGTATAACACATTTGTCAGCTTTGCCGTATTGACCTCTATGGCAATTTAACTGTGTAGCATAATGCAGTTGAGTATTTCAAGCATGAAGTTTAGTCGCATGACGACATACGGTGTCATAACTAATTCCATGCACTGACATCGACCTGACATCAAACTCAGCATTGGCGCGCGCCTGTCATCAATCTTCACAACACATTTTTTTTCCCCCGACCCAAGAAAACAGGAGACCCACCAACATTAAACAGTTGTGTTCTCACTGTAAATGACAAAGAAACATCCGCTGCCAAGGTCTTTTCTACCTCTGCTTCATGGCCAGTCGCGGAATATAAATAGCGGTACACAGCTCCGGCCACACCAGTGATAAACTAACCAGCGCAGGCCGGGCAAGAGTCCGCTCCCTGCTCCACAAGGACAAGGTCTCAGACCTCAGCTGCTGCTGACTAGAACGAGAACCTGTTTGCTATTCCATGTGCATCACAACATCTACGCAGAGAATGCTGGAGAGAACACTGGAACAGCAAAGCACAGGTGATTATTGTACAAGATATTGTATAAGATAACCATCATAGAAAAAAGATACTATGACACCTAGATATGTCCATATGAGAATGTTGCCATCATGCTAGTGCATTACATATCATAGGTTGACATGAATTGAGTATTGTGGGTAGTTAACAGTATGCTCACATGACAAGTAAATACATATCTGATGGTTCTAAATCAGATGCAACATGTAAGGATGCATTAGCTAGAGCATTACGGGCAAATCCTTATCCTTTCACATTTTCATTGCACAGTATGACATAATGTTCAAGTAGGCCATGCTGCAGTACAAACTGTGCATGCTCAAAGAGGAGGAATCCAGTCAGTGACTGATACAAATCAGTATGTGGTGAGCTAACTGATATTAATCACCGGCTGGGGTCTACAACCTGCAATCAAGAGAAATGCTGACTTTTGTGCAGACAGTGGCACAGCGGCAGGGGTCATGTCATATTGATCCCCGGGGCGGCCGAGCAAGATATTGGGTAGAATGATGGACAGTTTTTATCTGAATGTAATAATGACATTTGATACAAGTGCGTCCAACAGTGAGCGAGTGAGGGTGCAAGCCACTGACGCCATGGTTCTGCTTGCTGCAAGGTCAGTCAGTCAGACTTATTAAATGACAGCCACGCAATTTTGAAAATGTTTAGACAGGCGATTAATTATCCGAGGGGCCCTCTCCTGCAAATCACTTATCAGAGGGACGGGTGTGACGCTAATCCTCTGCCCAAAAGAGAAAAAAGGAGCTTTTAATTAAAGGCAACAAGCAAACAAAATCAGACCCACACCAAATTATATTTAATCAGTTTGCAATCATAACAGAGAGGAGCTCAATTAAAGGATTCTAATACGCCTTATGCAATCTCACAAAGCAATTCGGAGTTGGAGTAGAAAAAAGCCAACGCCATCAGACTGTAGACTGTTTGAACTTCTACTTCAGACTCCCAATTACATGTTCGGGGGAATAATTGATTTTGTTAGATTTTTATTCAAGATACGGAATGAGGAAGGAAGTCTCAGAGGAAATAAGTCTGTCATCCTCTCAATTTTTTTTTTTAATAACAGGATGGGAAGATCACACTTGCCCACTCTCTCAAAGTTAAGGCGGCAAGGCTTCAACATGTCTTATGCAATAATCCAAAAAACTATATAAGGATGACAGAGAGTCATATCCGAGTGCACTTCGGTCATAATTGGATGATTACTGGGTTGACTAGGTTGAACTCTGGTTCTTTTTTACAAGCACAACAATAAAGCTGACAGCCAAAACAAAACATTTACAGCAGTAAAATAGAGGACCTATTCAATATCCTCCTTATACTGCTGCTTGTAATATGTGTCCTTTCTTCTTTTTTCAAGAGAAGTTATATCACAATCACTCCCTTGGCATAAACAAACTCAAGAAGATCCCTGCAGCAGAAAATATTATTTTACACGGTACAAATAAAATATCTCTGTGTGAGTCTTATGGATAGGTAATATGTTATGTCATGAATTATATAGTCTGCCTAAGTGGGGTTAGATTATCCAATTTAAAAAGTGTATTTAATAAGAAGCCTAAATGGACAGATAACCAGAGGAGCATCAAAAACAAAACTAAAACTGATGCTGTATTTGGAATATAGTACAGGGTTCCATAATAGGTATCTGAACAAAGAGTAGGCAAGATAGGAACGTCATGTCCAAATATAGAATGTGTCAATTTTGATTAGTTAAATATAGAAATTCACACTCTATGATGCCCCTTGACCCCATATATCACTGTGTGCCACTAAGATGAGGCCTGCACTGCCGTGGGATTACCGCAGGTCTCAGCGCAAAAGAGTGCAGCGCAGGCCTCATTTGGATTGCGGAATGTAGGTGTGGGCAGGTACTGATACATATAGATGTTCATGTTTCATGTTACATGTTTCACTATTGTTAAGAAAATTTGATAATATATAGTTTTTTCAAACTAGATAATGAATTTGAATGCTGTGACTCATGATAGATCACAAGCGTGATGTAAGTCAGTGACAACATAAAATTATAAAGAAATGCTCACATGAAGATATTTTTTTGTCCACCTGCAAGTGATAATAGCAGTCAGCACTGAAAAAGGCTTTGCGAAGAAAAAAGGTCTTTTGAATCACAAAATGAAAAAAAATAGGATTCCACATCACTGTGCACAGGCGATGAGGACGTTAAAACTGCAAGTCTACCATTTCTTATGGGGTCGTTGTTTCAAGTCTGGTGTGGAAACAATTAAGAATAAACCTGTTGAAAGGATCCTCCATAGGCCCTTAGGGACTACTGGAACTTTTAAAGGTGCTATTAACATTTTCATATATTTGGGACTTTCATATATTTCAGTTCTTCTTAACCTACTGCAGCCTATCTTAGGTTGTCTACCTCAGTTGCCATGAGAGGACAGATAAATGTGAATGTTAAGTATAGCTCCGTCTATAGTTGTGAAGCCTCACTGGCCTCACCATTCGATTTGATTGTGATTCAAAGGCTAAATATTCATTTATAAAACCATTCTCGCTGCATCACGATGCTTCTTGTCCTTCATGTTTTTTTATTCATCAATACATTCATAAAATAGCTCCTCCTACAGCTTAAGCATTTATTCCAGGAAACTGTTGAGAGGAGCTTCAAGAAGTGATCAGCCTCAGCATAGATTCTGGGTCTCATTTCCAAAGGCTACGTTAAGGCTCTAATGTATTTGTGTAAGGAAGTCAACTGGAAGTTTGTAGTTTTTAGTGTTAACATATAGCCTGGATACCAGACCGAACTTAGCCCCGCCCACACATTTTTTGGTTGGGAAGTTCGGTCTGGCATTACTCCATTGAGGAGAAATTATCTGCGGTACAGACATTGCCGTACCAATCAAATTGTCAAGGCGGGCTTTATACGATGATGGACAGATGATCAACCGTAACGTAATCAACCACGTCACCAAAGAGCTTTTGGGGTGAATTCGTTTTCAACAAACATGGCTGCCGTTGGAGAGCTGAAATGTGGTGATTCGAGTCTGTTTTAGAAGACATTGACAGCACATTCATTTTGAAAGAGGAACAGAGAAACGCGATTTGTCGATCGAAAAGATGTTTTTGCCGTCCTTCCTACGGGATCCGGTAAAAGTTTAATGTATCAGCTGGCCCCATGGTCTACGTTACGGTCATACTACGTTGCTCTGATTGGTTCTGGATGTATCCAATTGAGCGAAGAGGCATCGTCAGGCTAGTTAACATATTCTAACTTCCTGGTTCCAAAGAAAAAAATCCCTATGGAAAAAAAGAATGGGTTTTTGCAGAATCGGCAAAAATAAGGTGAGCAAAACAACGCCAATAGAAAACCTAGGCAAACCATTTGGTGAGTTAAAATGTAGTTATCAGTCAGTCTTATGTAGCTAACTGTTGTCTCGTCTCGTAAAAAAATGAAGATGTTGCTACCAATATGCTAAAGCAGAAAAAGGATGAAGAACATTGTGTCGCTCTATGATTTTGCTGCTCTCAAGCAGCATGTGAGACCTAAGGCATTATAAGGGAGGAGACTCACTGACAGGAAAAAGAATAGGGAATCAAGGGGGAATCTGTAACACTAAATATGTCTGATTTGTAACTGGGAGTCCTGCCCTGTATGATACAGTATCAATCACATTGTCGGAAACAGCTTGAATGATATTTCCGTTTAGTTCCACCATTACCATAGCAATAGCCACTGCGCAAAATCTGGAGCAACATTGGTAACTTACATAGTCCAAACTATCATTAACTGACACAGGTGTTTCCCAAAACCATAGTTTGACTGAACATTTGCAAACACTGTTGTGTAGTTAAAACTACAACTCTCGATCTGTGGTTAGAGGCTTAGTTCCAGATACTTCATGTCTAAGACATCACTGATGTCAGTTATTGGTGATTTAATTAACCATTAGGAGATGTACTTACATCTCTGGAAGATATTTTACATTTTTAACCTGCACACAACGCTACTTATAATTGCCTTCAGCAAAACAATGCATGATTAAAAGGCACACTTGCAGAAACGAGCGATAATAATGTGAGATGCTACACCAATGCTCAGTCAGTTGATAATATGAAGCCTGTTATATTAATAGTCTCATGTTGTAGGGAAGGAATAGGTTGTATGCTTTACATAGAATTGGTAACAGAGAATAAGGACTGAAGAATTAGTTCAGGGTGGATGTGCTCCCGTTACCTCCCAGGTCCAGGTTTGAGGTGGGAGATTGAGTGAGTATTAGCCTACTGAGCCACAGAGTTGATGACAAATGTATGTTTCTTTGGAAATACCACAACAATTCAATGTAAATATGTAAAGGCCTATAAAACTTAATTTAATACAGACAGCAATTTCACAAGCTAAGCCTGTATGAACAAATGAATATTCTAGATGTCCTAGGAATGTGGGGAAAATCATTCGTGGATGAAATTGAGGTATCCCAAGTCTTAGTGATTTGCCCCTCATTAAAACACACAGGTGTGCCAGTCCACATGCTCCACTACGTCATTAACCATGCAAGTTTGAACTACTGACTAATATGGTTCAAACTTACAACTTACATAGTACTATCTTGCTTGTAAGGACTTTGGTGAGAGTAGAGTAGAGTGCTTTCCATGTTTACAGACAACTCTTAACTCAGACCCTGCGGTTTATTATGATACTTAACATTACAACCGTAGTGCCTAAATCATTTGATTTATTCTATGCAACAGATTGTGGCTACCAAATTCGTATGTAATCAATGTGTTTACTTGAGTTGACTGTGCGGTTGTTTTGAGAACCCTTGTAATGCCTGATCGGTAAAGTTATCGGTTTAGTGCATTGACTTTGTGTTGGTGAGTGTTGTGTTGTAGTCTGTTAGTCTAGAGGGATACCAATAAAAGTCTATAGTCTAAAGTCTATACAGAGACAACATACACACGCATTTTATTGAACAGAATCCAGAGGTGTAAAAAGTACTGAAATGTTGTACTCAAGTAAAAGTACAATTACTTTGATGAAATTTTACTTAAGTACAAGTAAAATTACCCATCTAAAAATCTACTCAAGTAAAAGTAAAAAGTAGTTCATTTAAAATGTACTTTAAGTAAAAGTTACTTAGTTACTTTCAACAACTTGATGGGGGCCGCTCCTATATAGTGCAAAAAAGGACAAGGGGTCATAAATCCAATACAAAAACTAGTGTTTTTTTATTAAAGGAGAATCTTTAGAAATATAAGTGCAATGACATTAAACATGTCAAACATTAAACATGTCAACACAACATTTAAGAACTTTTGGGAGGACATGTCAAGACATGACAGCTAAAATAAAAAGTTAAAATACCGCTGCCCCACTTAAACTTTGGTTACTTTACGTGTGTCCACCTTTAGAGCATTAGTCTACAAACTTCTTGTTGAGTTTGAGCAGCAGCTGATTTTCAAGATGAGTAGAGTTCATCCGGGCTAGCTTTGCATTGAACAGCAATCCAGCACAGCTGAAGAGTCGCTCGCAGGCGGCCGAGGCAGGTAGGCCAGTATTGAGTTTCAGGGACAGTTTTTTGATATTCTGAAAGGCGTTCAGCAGATCCATACACACACAGGCTAGGTACCCTTCCAACTCCCCTGTACCTTCTGACCTTCTGGACTTCATTGAGGAAAATAAATCATCTTCATCTGATGAATGTTGTCCAACTTGCTCCAGCCTCCAACATCCGGTCAAGGTGTTGTCTGACATAGACTAGACCTGTAGAATGACAAACAACATTTCTGACAATTAAGTATTGAGCTGCCATCAAGATTCAAGAGTGCATCATAACAGACATAGCTATAAATAGCTACTTGAGATGACAGACCTACAGTATACAGAATTATAGCATTATTTTCTATTTCTACATGCATCACAATTCATAATCCTCAATTCTTGCTAACCGGGACCCCTTAGCATGAACATGAAAGACGTGCACGTTACAAAGCCACCACTTATCCTTATCAATATCTGACTAAACATCGTGATAAATTGCAGATAACGACATATACATTGACTTGTCCAACTGTCTGAAAACGATGGTGTGCGCATTCACATTGTTCTGTTTCAAGGCATGGGAGGCAGCCAAATGATTAGCCTAATATCAGTTTATGTGGTGTATTTCATTGCTGATGACTGATCTGCAGTTTTTAACACAATTTGAGAGACTGAACATAATAATTCTATGACCTGAAACGAATGGAAGACAGGAATGGTATTATTAGTCTATTGGATGACCGCTGTCGACGTTAGCATACTCAGGTCGGTTGCAAGTGCTAGCCAAAATTAGGCTACTACCTACTAGTGCCATGAAACGCATATTTTGCTTAATGGAGCAAAGGTAACTAAATGACAAAAACGCTGTCTGAACTACTAATGGAAAGGGACAAATACTGTACTTACCAACACATGCTTGCGCAGATTTGAAGATGAATTTGTATAAGCAGAAAGTTCTGACTGACGGATTAGGCACAGTTTACACAGCATATAGCTGTTGCCTCTTTTACGTTGGAAGGCAAACTGCTTGCTGAGATGTGGCCACGGGTTTTCTTCATCTTCTTTAATTTCAACTGGCGGAAAGTTCGGTGCTTCAGCTTGTTGGTGGTCCGCAGCTTGTTGGTAGTCCGCACTATCATCTTCCTCCATATCTATCTCTCGTGACTCGGCACCGTACTGGCGCCTTGCATCGACTCCATCATCCACTCTATGCAGCATCCACCACTGCAGTGAGCATTGTGGTGCGCGATTCCTGCCTTGAACTATGTTTTTTTTTTTTACTCAGTAACGGATGTCATTTCCAATGTAGCGAAGTACAATACTTCAGTCAAAATCTACTTAAGTAAAAGTAAAATTACCGATTTAAAAAACTACTTAAAAATTACAAAGTACACAAAAAAACTACTCAATTACAGTAACGTGAGTAAAAGTAATTCGTTACTTTACACCTCTGACAGAATCAAATGTAGGGTCTCTCAAGCAGTTACTTAACTTCCACAGGCGTTATTTTGTTGATTTTCCCAAACCCCATTCATTCTTTCACAGGGATTTTTTTTAAACCGGAACTTGCAAAAATGCTAATCCGCCCAATACAAAATGACAACTGTTACTCCTACACTCTATATTGTCATTCAGACAGAGTTCAAAAGAAATAAAAGTTTTCCTAATTTTCATAACACATATGTAGGCATTACAATAATTATATGAATTCATGGTTCCTACCATACTGTAGTCAGATGCACTGTTCCACTGTTATGCTGACGACACACAGCTTTATATCAAAACTGCCCCAAGCCCCACTGCAGCCATGTCATGTCTCACCGCCTGTCTTGGGGAGATAAAGGCATGGATGAGCAACAACTTTCTCCGGCTAAACAGTAGCAAAACCGAAGCCCTTCTTGTTGGCACTCCACACCAGGTTCAGTCATCCTCCTTAACTCATCTCACCTTCGACAGCCAGGTCATCCCCCTCTCCTCCACAGTCACTAATCTCGGAGTTAGGTTTGACCCTCACCTGACCTTTAATGACCATATAAAACACCTGTGCAAAACCTCCTTTTATCATCTAAGAAACATCTCCAAACTCCGCCCCACTTTAACCCTATCAGATGCAGAGAAGCTTGCCCACGCCTTTATCTCCTCAAGACTGGACTATTGTAATTCGCTTTTCTATGGGATCACTGGCAAGAACATCCAGAAGCTGCAATACATCCAAAACAGCGCTGCCAGGA
The DNA here is from genome assembly GCF_900700415.2 of Clupea harengus. NCBI lineage: Eukaryota > Metazoa > Chordata > Actinopteri > Clupeiformes > Clupeidae > Clupea > Clupea harengus. The sequence continues at coordinate 9,417,179 of NC_045166.1, forward strand.
TCCTGATGAGGGTCCGGAAATATGAGCACATAACACCAATATTACACTCACTACACTGGCTCCTTGTCTCTTTCCGGATTGACTACAAAGTCCTTATACTCACCCATACATGCATAAATGGGCATGCACCTCCCTACCTGCAAGAATGAATTACTCCCCAAACATCCACCTGCACCCTCAGGTCTTCAAAGAGCTCGCTCCTCCGCGTCCCCAAAACAAAGCTCCGCACCATGGGCGACCGGGCCTTTTGCTCGGCAGCGCCACGCTTATGGAACAGCCTCCCTGACCACCTAAGGGCAACGCAGACGCTGGACTCCTTTAAAGCTGGACTAAAAACATTTTTATTCAGGAAGGCATTTCTGGCCTTGTGTTAAATCGTATGTTAAAATGTTTAAAAGTTTTCTATTATGCTTATGTTAATTCATTTTTATTTTATTGTATTATTATAGTTAGTTTTTAATATGTTGGCACTCTGAGATTCTTTTGAATGTAGAGTGCATTACAAATAAAATAAATTATTATTATTTATTATAGATGCAAACTACATGATGAGTGTGTGTGTTTCTGTCATTGTTCCATTAATCTTTAAAAAAATCGGTCAAAATGTCAAACTGACACTTTCCTTAACCCTCTACTGTCTTTTTAGTTTACTTGTTTTTTGTGGTTATAACATTCAAAGGCAGAGTTTCAACAGCAGTTAAAATCCTTGACTTGACAAAATATTGGCTATTGAACTCAGGATCATTATGGCCAGGACTAGGCCAGGGTAGAGGGTGAAAGTCACAAGCATTTTCAGATTCAGTATACAGCCTATGAACCATTTTGTGCTTCTTGTTTACTCACCTGCAGAATTTACTAGGCAATAAACTGTTAGTTAATGTTATGCTAATGGTTTCCTACTAAATTTCTTTCCTGTCTCTCTCCTAAGTCTCTGTAACATTTGTTTACATTTTCTTTTTTTAAGGCCCCCTGAATATGCAAAGGGAACACTCATTAAAAACGTTAAAGCGATTCACACCTGCCTGCTCTGCATGAGTGTCTTGTTTTACGAAATGTGACTCTGAAATGCGACACATTTTTTAGTTTCGTAATGCGTGTTATAAGCTTTTGTGTAGAATCACAAAAAAGGCATTTGTCTGCATCATTTTTCTGTAGTTTTTTCCCCCCTCTCTGTCCAGACCACAGCTCCATTCCTTCACTGTGCTGCCAGGCCTAATGCTCAAGAGTGTTTGTGGGCATATAAAACTGGAGGAGGATACTTCGGCAGTGACCAGGATCATGCAGATCAAGTGCTTCTTCCATTATGTAAATGACCCATATAAAAACAAAATGGCCATCTTCCCTGTAGTATAACGAGCAGAAGTGGCTGAATTCATTTGTTGCTAGGAAGCAATTTCATATAATTTCAACTTCCAAAGTAAGAAAAAAAGAACTAACAAGTTCCAGCAGCTGTGCGAAAATCAAAATAAAATTATCTTAACCTTTTAAGCATTACAAAGACAATACGAGGAAGTGCTTAAAAGAATGTCCTCAAAGTCATATATTCATCAGGTCCCAACATAAGCAGATAACAGTAGAGGCCACCTTTGCTTCCCACACACGTTTCATATCTTACTTGATGATGGTTGATATATCAATATTGTTAAAGGAAGGGCAATGATTACCTCATTATTTGCCTCTTGGAGTACACCCTAAATTCACTGAATGGGCAAAGCTTATATTTATGCTTGAAGTGTCAGTCTTGGTTTACAGTGATAGTGATTTTTGCAGAGTAACTCAAAGTCTATGCTAAAAGAGAAGATAATGTTTTCCTGAAGCTCAAATTAAAATCTGAAGAAGCTTCCTGATGTCTCAAGCTAAAACTGTAAGAAAACAAGAAGATACACAAACTCACCAAGCCTTCACCTTATGGCCTAGCACAGTGTATTTCTTCCATCTTGTTCTAGAACCCCTGGTTGATCTCCTCAGTGGTTGCCATGATTATATTCACATGTTTTGAACAGACTCTCAAAGCAAAGGCACAACCTCTTGATTAGCTGAATGTAACGGATTCTATCCAGCACATTGAATTGCCTCTGTGTATGCAATGTGCTACACAAATAAACTCGTCTTGCCTTGCCTTGCCAACCAAGCTGATGAGTCTGATCAGGTAATGTGCAGAGAGAGAGCGCATGGAGGATTTGAATATAGCCACTGCAACGAGCCACCAGGAGCAGGAGTGAGACACTTGTGAGGAACTTGTCATGGAACCAAGGTAACATATTTGTAAAGGCCTGTATGCGCAGGCTCACAAATTGAAGTAGGAACTAGGTGAATCTGAACAGAACCATGGGCCTATTGGGAATCGGACTAACTAAAGCTCCGGTCACAGCCTCCCATTGTCCTTCCAAGTGGACTAGTGTACTTCAAATATAAGCAGTGTTGTTTACTAGACTAGAGTAATGCATCCCACAGGTACAAGTAACCTACAGTCAATTAAAAAAATAATTCAGCCATTTGCTTTGGAACAGTTTGTATGGATCCCCTTCCTCCATTACGATGCTCCAGAGCCACAGCTAGGCAAACTCTGTAATACGTGATTTTTAAGAATGCTTCATTCAGCTGCCTTCATGTTCTGATGGCTATCTTTGAAACAGAAGCTATAAGAAAAATAATGATTTGTGTATAGGAATCTTCAACCACAAGAATCAAAAGTAGTACAAATATTAGGAATTAAACATTTAGGATCCTTATGTAATGGGTAGCCCTTGTAAACTTAACAGTGTGCAGTAATCACGAGTGGTGTGGATGTAAACGGTTTGCAGTAGAGTGCTGTGATTGTGTGTACAAACGTAACCAATGAGCTGTAGTGTTACCGTAGTTCACAGGTGTTTGATGTGACGTGTAGTAGGACTGGCCCATTGCCTTGTTTTCTCTCTCTCTCTCCTGTCCACTGATTGCTGTCCTCTCCCTCCGTTTTAGCTCCACCAATCCGTGAACCTCGGACGTGATTGAACGCAGTATTTAATGCAGACGGGAACTTATCCATGGCAGGGGCTTTTTGAAGGGAGCACCGGAATCCACGAGCGGCCTGGTTGCAGTTGAGTGGCTACGTATTTTGATGTTGGTATAAAGGAGCGGTTTTCCTCCGTGGCTATTGCGCCTCCCAAGCCAGCTCTGCTACAGGCTTGTTTACCGCCTGGGGATTTTCTCCATCAGGCACGCAAGGTTCCTGTGCTTCCTCGCCTGTTTCAGGCTTGGACCTCCGGAGGTATTGCTATACTTGGTATATGTAACTGGGCATCGGAACCGGCCTAGCTATTGTTATTCGGGCGTCATTGACGCTGCCGGTTTCCGTGAGTAGCCTGTGTGGTTGCCAGGTTTGTGACCGATCCTCGTTAGTCACATTGGCAGTTTACCAATGGTTGCCAGACATTGTGTTTAGCTGCTATTTAGAACACTTGCTGTTATTTATACTATTTATTGCCTGTACCTATTTATTGGGGACTAGTGGACTGCCCAGGGGGGTATTCGTCGTAGCTCGCTAAACGGTTTAGCGAGCTAATTTTCAGGCTAAGATAAAAAACGCCCCTCTTTTTGGTTCGTGGAAGCAACTTTTGATAAATCACCATAGTTACATATCGATTAGCACTAACCTGCTCCAGGGCAGGCTAACTTAAGTGTAGCTGGATAAGCTTGCCACACCCCCGGAAAAAGGAGGGATCCCATTGACCAAGGACTGATATTAGAGTTAGATTAGCGGAGGGAGAGAGTTCTTTGCGATCGCCAAGATCCATTATTCTTGTATGAGCACTACCGATTCAGCCGACAAGGAATCATTCATTTACAAGACCTTCTCGAGTCATTTATTGCAAACACCACAGTCAAACATTGACTGTCTTGCGCTTTTTTGCGAGTGGTACATTTTTGTAGTGTCGGTGATGCAGAGAACAAAGCACTCATAATTATATGTGTTATTAGTACAGCATAGCATATCATTATTGTAGAAAATGATTACGGTGGACTCATGATAAGAATAGAGAGAAATACAGCCAATCTATTTTTACTGCTTCAATTTATTGCATTTGTTATTAATACATTTAGTCATTTAACAGACGCTTTTATTCAAAGCGACTTCCAAGGAAATGTAAAACTACATCGAGGAAGGAGATGAGGGGATTTGAACTAGCAACCATGCAGATTCAAACCTGTAGACGAAACCTCTGTACCAGCTGACACTTGCCGTCAGGGATTCTTACATAGATATCACCCTATAAACACCCCAACACACCTTGCTCTCACAGCGGTGGTGGTGTTGAATTTTGCCATGATTATGGTCTTGTATTCTTCATAAGCGTTCATGTTCATCTCCTACTCGCCAGCGGAGAAAAAAAGAGCCCTTTTCTTTGAGTTTAGAACAATTATACCGTTAGAAAATCATGGTTTTGGTGATCGACCTTTCCTGCCTTTTGAAGTAGGACGTGCACGCGCAAATGCCATGATAACTTTAGCCTGGTTGAAATTAACCACATGATTAGGATGCGGGTCAGCCGTTAACGAACCGATATTTGCTGTTCTCAATCAGCTCGCTAATCTTAACGGGCTAAAAGGCCAATTGATTAACTTAGCTTCAACTCTACGACGAACGTACCCCAGTGTCCCTTGTTGGTATTTTTGTATCTGTTTTTACTATTGTGACATTAAATTGCAATTTATTATACTTTTGCCTATTGGGTGTGTTAACCAGCCACAAGCTTGAACGAACCTGTGCTAACTTAATTCATTTGAATTACTGCCCTTCTGGGCTGGCGTAGTCGGCTACTTCACTATTCCCTAGTGGAAATTCTTAGTATTTGCCTCTCGGCACCTTACACTAACATGCTAATCTATTTTGTGTCATTATTATTAACTATAATTATGACTTATTTTGCACAGCACATTTCAGGGGGATAGAATCCAATGGCAAAACCGGTTCACATCTCCATTCTGAAAAACCACTGTACTATTCTTCAACATCTTTGAGCGTTTATACCTAATACCTTTCAGGTATAATACTTACTGCATCCAGTTCTTGGGCAACTGGAGTAACCAGTAGCCAAGGGTTAGTTGATTTTAATGCATCTGGGAAATTAAAGGGAGTGTTGTAAAACGGTGCGGCTCCTTTAAGAGCAGCACGTACAGGGTGGGCGTGGCAGAGCGAGGAAGAGAGGTGATGCTTAGAAATGGTTTTAGATATAGCGACCGGAGCAAAATGTATGTGCTGTAACAGTGTTTCAGTGTGCAAAGAATAAATCATCAAGAAAATACAGTGGGCAGTGATTTGCTAACCAGCAGCAGAGAGAAAGAAAAGTTATAAACTGTTAATACTTCGGCCCTGGAGCATTGAATACAGTCTCCCCTGCAATCTCCAACTACGGTCAGAGACAGACAGAGCAGGAAAGGTTAACACTGGCGACCCAGATGGGACAGAGAAATACAACGAAATCTGCTGTGGTAAGCACACTGTGAAAATAACCGGTGAGATAAACCGGAGCAGTTAGCATAACAGTACTGTTTTCCCATACAACGTTAGAATGTTAGCCAAGATGGCAGCCTCCAGTCAGTGCCTCGTGACAGAACGTAAACAAAGTTTACATGGGAGAGTGACCAACCACTCCACCCGTCCAATGTCATTCACTGCAATGGAGGAAGTTGAAATAAAAACTGACTGTTTGCACTTGAAAAATGAATATGACTGGCTCGATAACCTTTTCTCATGCGATAGGCAGACTGATGTGTTAACAAGAAATGCAAGTGAAACGTGATATACCCATCAGGCCACTCAAGTAATCAGACACTAACCCGTTTAAAGCTGATGTGGAAAGAGACTATGGGACTGATGTGAGATGTAAAGAACCATGCTCACACATGCATAATCATGGTGGTTACACCCCGGCAGTGCCGTTAATTACCACTGTTGCAACTCCCAGCATTAACCCCTTTGCCACTGCTCACTCAGGGAGTTACATTCATAGCACTCCAGTCTCCTGTCATCCCACAGGCCCACAGTCGCATAGCCCTTATGGCAATTCACTCAAGAATGTTAATAATGCAGCAATGCCATTACAGACCCCTCTCCCCATATATGAGCCACATAAGTCACGTGCACGCCGGCCTTGTTCCATATGCCACCACGCTTCCTCTGAGAGTGAGGATGAGTATGACTCCAGGGAAAGAATCCCCACCCTGCGTCCTGGCCAGTATGAGGGTACTACCCCGTGGAGGGAATTCCTGCACCGGTTTGAGAGCTGTGCGAAGGCGAACCGCTGGACTGAAGAGACCAAGGGCATTCAGTTAAAGTTCTGCCTGGTGGGTGCAGCAGGGGCCATTGACCACAGGAACCCACGGTCAGCTCAGTGGGATTACAGCCACCTGGTGGAGGAGGTTGAAATTGCCTATGGCCCATCCTCAGAGCATGCCGCTGCAGTGGCTATCGAGTTGAGACAGCGTGTCCGCAAACCAGGTGAATCTCTCCATCTGTTAAGGGATGACATATATGAAAGGGTGTCTGTGGCCTACAGTGACAGGACTGAAAAAGAGCAAGATGGCATAGGTGTAGAAGTTTTCACTCATGCTATAGGGGATACTCAGATAGTGCAGAAGTTGTTGGAGAAGCGGCCCCACACACTAGCCCAAGCCTACGACATTGCCCGCCTTTATGAAACCACCAAGCGGGCAGCGTCACATGTCACCAGCTTCACACATACAGGGGTACGTGGTTTGTCTGAGCAAAAGCCCCGTACAGCTGTGGGAAGGGGAAGGGAAGGAGGAGATGCGGATGTTGTAGAGGCTGCCCCGGAAGCGAGTTTCAAATCAACAACACCTGAGCGCCAGCGCTTGTCAGCCTCACAGAAAGGATATAAGGATTTTAAGTGGGAAGAAATTCGCTGTCATAACTGCTCTGGAATTGGCCACATGAAAAGAAATTACCCTTCTCCAAGGAAGACTACCAGGAGTCAACCGCCAGCTGTTCTCCGTCACAGCCTCGAGCCCACTGTGCTTCACTTTAGAACCCACAGTCAAGAAATGAGCATTCATCTGAAAATCAATGAGTTAGATGTCTGTGCTGTGCTAGACAGTGGGGCACGGAAGAGTGTGCTGCCCTTGCACCACTACAATGCCATCCACCCTGACGTCCGAACCCCACTTCAACCATCAGCTGTGAAGACGTTGCTGGGTGTTGGGCCTGGTGATGTTCCGGTGATTGGCGAGGTTCACGTTCCGGTCCAGATCAACAACCGGCAGGTGAGCGTGCACTTCTTGGTGGCTGACATTACAAGCGAAGAGGCCCTCCTGGGTCATCCGTTCCTCACCCAGGCCCAAGCACGCCTTGACTTTGAAAATAGCCGCATCATACTCTTTGGCGAGGAAGTGCCATACTTTCACAGCATGGGCCCGTCAAGGACGCGGGTGGTGAGAGTGGCCAGGACAGTGGTGGTTGAGGCTGGATTGGAATATGTAGTCAGAGGCAACACTCATCTTAAAGACCATCTCACAGGCGAAGTGATGTTGAGCCCCACCAAGGGCTTCGTAGAGAAATATAAGGTGCTAGTTGCCCGTGTTCTGGTGGAAGGCCAGCCCTCCAAAGGTGTGCATGTTCAATCCTGGAAACTCAGCAGTAACCATTAGAAGGGGAACTATCGCGGGTTTTCTCCAACCTGCTGAAGTCTTGGCGCCTGCCAATATCACAGCCAGTGCCAAACCGTCGGAACATCCTATTGTTTCCCAGCACCTGCGAGAGCTGTACGACCAGAGTGCAGCTGAGCTTAGCCAAGACGGAAGGCTTCAGCTAGCCCAACTGCTGTGCACCTATGGCAATGCATTCTCGACTGGACCAGGTGATCTGGGCCGCACTAGCCTGGTGCAACACGATATCATGACCCAGCCAGGAGCTCCAGTTAAGCAACCTCCACGTCGGATGGCACGAGAGAAGCAACAGGATGCTGACCAACAAGTACAGCAGAGCCTGGAAGTCGGTTTGGCCCGTCGCGGCCATAGTGGCTGGGCCTCGCCCATAGTGATGGTGCGTAAAAAGGATGGAACTTACCGTCTCTGTGTGGATTACCGTGCCCTGAATGACTGCACCATCAAGGACGCCTACCCATTGCCCCGAATCCAAGACACACTTGACACCCTCTCCAATGCTAAATGGTTAAGCACGCTGGATCTTGCCTCAGGATATTGGCAGGTTGAACTGACCCCGCGAGCCCGTCAGGCAGCAGCCTTTTGCACTAGGAATGGCCTCTTTGAATGGAACGTCATGCCTTTCGGATTGTGCAACGCGCCAACGACGTTTCAAAGGCTGATGGACCGGGTGTTAGCCGGCCTGCAGTGGGAGACGTGCCTTGTGTACTTGGACGACATAATTGTGCTGGGCCGTGATGTGCCAGAGATGCTGCATCGTCTAAGTGATGTTTTCAATAGGCTGCAAGATGCCAACTTAAAATTGAAGCCGGCGAAATGCTGCCTTTTCTGCCATCAGGTGGCCTATCTAGGCCACATTGTCTCAGAGCAAGGAGTGACTACAGACCCTGCTAAAATACAGAAAGTGCAGGATTGGCCTACACCTACATCCATCCAGGAGGTCCGTCAGTTCATTGGTCTGGCCTCATACTATCGATGATTTGTGGAAGATTTCGCCACAATAGCTGAACCCCTCCACAACCTCACCAAGAAGTATGCCCGGTTCCAGTGGACCTCAGAATGCCAAGAGGCGTTTGATGGGCTAAAACAAAGGCTAACCACCACACCAGTCCTGGGATACCCATTGGATGAGGGAAACATGTTACTGGACACTGATGCAAGCGACACTGGCATTGGTGCCGTGCTGTCCCAAGTTCAGCAGGGTAGGGAGCGCGTATTGGCATATGGGAGCCGTAAATTGTCCAAAACTGAACAGAATTATTGCACCGCACGGCGAGAACTGCTAGCTGTAGTGGAGTTCACGTCACATTTCCGACAGTACCTCCTGGGACGTCATTTTACTGTTCGCACTGATCACAGCAGTCTCCGTTGGCTAACAAAAATGAGGGAACCAGAGGGTCAGCTTGCCAGGTGGCTGGAGAAGCTTGGTGAGTACGACTTTGAGATCATCCATCGCCCAGGCCGGCTTCACAACAATGCCGACAGCCTCTCTAGACAGCCTTTTCGTCAGTCCTGCCCTTGTAAGCTTCCTGGCCCCACCCCGCTGCCCAAGAGTGTCTGTCACCAAGCTGTGCAGTGTGAGTTGGACTCTGTTATCAGTAAGGAGTCACAGAGTCCAGTGGGAGTAGAGGTGCAACTGGACCCAACAATGGTATGTCCAGTGGGGGTAGCTCAGGAACAAATTATTGTGACTAAGACCAATGAGCCCGCACTTTTCTGTGGCTGGTCTCCAGAGGAATTACAGGAGGCTCAGAAGGCTGATCTGGACATCGCGCCGATCAGGGCATGGATGGAGGCAAATGAAGAACGGCCCACGTGGACTCAGTGGCGTAACGTAGTAATGACGGGCCCAGGTGCAAGATATTATGACGGGCCCCCCTAGTGAACGCTAAAAAAAAAAATCGTAGCGTTCCCTACTTCCACAACCGCGTCTAAAAAAAACGTTAATCAAAGGGTGTTTGTTATCGATATAAATAGTGTTTAATTAATCAACCTTACATATTTCAGAAGTGATTGGTGTGTACACAATGAACTAAGTCTTGTTTGACTCTCAGCAAGAACATTTCTTACCGTAACAATTGTTAACTGTTGCATGGTTGCTGACACACCACTGAGGGCAGAAACAGCGATTCTGATCCCAGCTGAACTGCTGCACTGCTGACTCCGTGGGCTGGCGACTAGTTGACGGCAATTCAAAAGCCAAAATAATCTAATTTAGGCAGCTTTGCCGCCTTCTCCTGTTCTTTTTTCTCTTGCCCTTTTCTACTTCCACTCTTGTGCTTAAAAGGCATTGTTACGAGTAAAGTTGTGCTGTGCAGTGCTCAATGAGCTAGGTTATCAGACCTTCAGACCTAGGTTATCAGAATTGGTTTAACTATAGCGTATTGTATTGTCACATGATCAAATAGAGACTTGACATTGGACAACAACATACGTATTACCCAGCAATTATCATTGCTAATCACAAAAATACCAAAGAAAATAAGAACTTATTCATTTAATTGAATAGTGTTTTGATAGTTTCTATAGTGTATGTAGGATAAGCATATGATTTTGTTATCAATTGCTACTTTTTCCCAAAAAATAATCACAACCATGGCTGAGATAAGTTTGCCCTTTCAGGTGTATATATAGCATTTGACACTACAATAGTTCTTAAATTAGCGCGCATTTCAACATAAGCAGACCCGAGACAAATTTGACGCTGTACAGGGATCGAGGGTGGGCCCGCTATGCAACCTTCGCTGCTAGGGGGCCTGTTCATTTACGCGTGTATATCTTTGGGCTCGGCTACGGGCCCCGACACCTCACGGGCCCAGGTGCAGCCGCACCTGCTGCACCCCCTATACCTACGCCCCTGCGTGGACTACTGTTGCCCCATACAGTCCAGCCACAAAGACATATTGGAGCCAGTGGAGACGGCTCTACATCCGAGATGGCGTCCTGGTCAGACGGTTCTATTGTCTGGATGACATTCAGTTTTATCCACAAATTGTGCTACCCCGTGCCCATCAGCCTGCAGTCATGAAGCAGATGCATGACGGACCAATCGGTGGACATTTTGGAGTTGAGCGCACAGTGGCACGGCTCCAGACTAGATACTACTGGTACAGAATGAGAGAGAGTGTCGCCCTCTGGTGTCAAACCTGCATTAGCTGTGCATCCAAAGCCAGGCCCCGCATGACTCCACAGGCACCCATGGGAACCGTCAGGGTGGGAGCCCCTATGGAGCGTGTCGCATTGGATATTATGGGGCCACTGAATGAGACAGAGCGACATAAGTCTTACATACTTGCGATACAGGACTACTTCACCAAATGGGTGGAAGCCTTTCCCTTGGCCAATGAAAAAGCTGAAACCGTGGCTGAAGTGCTTGCCTCAGAGTGGGTGTGTCGTGACAGGGCCCCGCAGGTCCTGCACAGCGACCAAGGCCGCAATTTTGAGTCTGAAGTGTTCCAGAAAATGTGCTCATTATTCGGCATTGAAAAGACACGCACCACACCATTCCGACCACAGTCTGACGGCCAGGTGGAACAATTCAATTCCACCCTGAAACAGATCCTAGCCACAACGGCTGAACGTTGTCACTGGGACTGGGATCTTATGATTCCTTATGCAGTCATGGCCTTACAGGAGCCAAACCAGGCACAGTGCTACTCATCTCACCCCTAATTATATGATGTTCGGCCGGGAAGTAAGTGAGCTGGTGGACCTGGTGGCTGGCCTACCCCCTGACTCTGATGCAGCCCCTACTGCCCCTGAGTATGTCCAAAACCTCCGTCAACGGCTGGAGCTGGCACATCAGATTGCCAGAAATGTGCTCTGGGAGTCTGTGAAACGTGCAAAGAGACAGTGACGACAAGAATTGCTGCCGTTACACAGTTTCGAAGTTGGAGATGCCGTGTGGTACCTCATAAAGGGCACGCAGAAAGTCAAGAACAAAGTCAGGAAATTTCTTTCCATCATATGATGGGCCATTCTTTATTCCTGGGAAAACTGGATGACCTGGTGTATCGGATCCAAAAAGGGCCAAAGACCAAAACGAAAGTGGTCCATCATGATCAGCTGAAGCCCTATCGCAGCCGTGAAACCACTGGATAAAACCTGGGCCATGGAGCTGGCCAGGGCCTGGGCACCGCTGGAGGTGCCAAACCCAGTCATGGACAATGGACTCTGCAGAATTGGAGCTGTTCTGACCTGTTCTCCGCACAGGCGGGAAGGAACGGCCAGCAAGTTCCAGATCCAGCAGGGGCGGCTACTGCTGCTGAAACCTTGCCTCCCTCATCTTTCCTGAAATCGGATTCTTTTTCCACCGATGGACGCTCAGGACAGTGGGGGTGGGCACGACCAGAATCTACCCCACCACGGGTCATCACTAGGCCGGGTCGCATGACCTAGACCTCCGACAGGTTTGGTGAATGGGTGGGCTTCACTGAGTCCATTAGGTTCATGGACAGTTCCGAGTTAAGGTATTTGATGTTACCATGTATATAAGACACAAAGGCTGTCAGGTGATGTTTTATAGTAGCCTATACTGTTATAGCTGTCAAAGCTAGTGTTATGTTTATATGTTCTTAAAAAAAAAATTGAGGATTGTATAATGATGATTTTTGGATTGGGAAGGGGAAATGTTTTCCTGTAAACTGGGACATTTTATTTTGAGTTGCTCTTACATGCTCTGGTCGCATAGGTAGTGTTATGACTAGTAAATTACTTGTGTAGTACATGATTGTCTTGTCAATTGTTGTAACGCCCCACGCCCTATGTGTGCCCTGCACGAAGGACTGCCACTTTTCACTGTAAAACTATGCCAACGACTGTTGCACCTTCTAATGGACTCTGGAAGACGGGTTGCCCAGACCACCCTGAATGAACTCTGCAAATGAGGGCTATGTACCTGTGGAAAAAAAAGTAAGGTTGAACTACATGTTGTTGTATGTTGTGCTGGAGGGGCATCAAGTTAGGTAATTGCCATCCAGAGTGGGGGTAGTGTTGTAAAACGGTGCAGCTCCTTTAAGAGCAGCACGTACAGGGTGGGCGTGGCAGAGCGAGGAAGAGAGGTGATGCTTAGAAATGGTTTTAGATATAGCGACCGGAGCAAAATGTATGTGCTGTAACAGTGTTTCAGTGTGCAAAGAATAAATCATCAAGAAAAATACAGTGGGCAGTGATTTGCTAACCAGCAGCAGAGAGAAAGAAAAGGGAATTAACCCCGAAGTTATAAACTGTTAATACTTCGGCCCTGGAGCATTGAATACAGTCTCCCCTGCAATCTCCAACTACGGTCAGAGACAGACAGAGCAGGAAAGGTTAACAGGAGTCTTTTGCAGCAGTAAGAAGTTCGTCAGTGCTACACTGGCTGTTTAAGCATGCAGCCTCAAAATTGTTCTTGCTTTATACATTTCACCATGAATCAATATCTGCTCCACATTTCCAGGGCACTTTGTCAGCATTCTAGAACATAGACCAAGTCTACAGACAAAAATGCCTTCATAGGAATACAGAGATGCTGTGTGTGTGATTGTTTCATGGCCATCTTAATGTTCATGTTCTGTCAAAATACAAACAGCAATTGCTATTTAAAGGATAATTCGACATAAAATGGTGCCCAATACGGTCACACATTGTAAGTGAACAGTTTGTGTCAGTGTGCAGCAGCAGGTCTGGGAAAAGCCCAAATTTATTTGGCTCCATTTCCCCTTCCTTGTCATTTACCATGAAACCATCTTTTTATTGTGTCCTTACCATCAAACCATCTTGTGTCTATTAGTATCTATTATTTACACTATTATACACTGTAAAATCATTTTAAACTATTTTTTTTTTTCTGTCCATTTAAGAATATTGCTGCCCGATGCTCCCAAAATCATGGCTGGAAAACAATAGATTGATCTGCATGCCCCCACAGGTCTTAATTTAGAACTCAGTTTTCAGCCCTACCACCCAAAAAACCAGTAGAATAGTGAGAGAGAGAGTTAATGAGTTAGATAATGCTGGGTATTTCTCTCAGTGAGACTCAATTTAAGGAAGAGCACCTCCAACCCAGATGAAAAGGTGTCTCATTGTCGAAGCCCTGATAAGGGGGGGTGGAATATTCCCTGCCTGTCATCAGCTCTACACACTAGTGAGTACTTCCTGAACCCCTATCTGAACGTAGTGCAGCAGTCAAGTGGATATTGATTGATTTGTGGTGGTGGAGGTATATGAGATATATGTGTGTAGGAGTGAGTAAATATGGGGGCTGGACTATGTCTACATTAAATTAATTGGAGGGGATGTCAGAACCTCAAAACCGGAAAAGGAAAATGTGCATAAACTGGCAGAAAAATATGTTAAAACACAAATATAAAATACAATGCGTGTGTGTGAGAAAGAGAGAGAGTGTGTGTAGAGCAGAGAGAGATGTAACATACTAAAATGTGTGGAGTTTTTGCCTTGTTTTTGCCTTGTATTCCTTATTGTAGACGGCACAGCTGATCTATGATCTGCAATACCCCCCCCCCCCCCCCCTCTTCTTCACTCCTGTTATGCTGTTCCCTCTCCTGAGCCAGGGTAACAAATTGGTCTTGGAGTCTGGATTCCCAAGGTTCTTTTCTTTGTGTAAGGGAGCATAATCTTGTCATTATTCTTACTGAGACTTCATACGCTCTTCAAGATCTGCCTCGACTTTCTCATTTGATCCCTTTAGCTCCTCTCATTCTTTCACAAACATTGCACCTTTGTCATTCCTGGGTTTATTGTAAGTGCATGATGAAAGGGTAGAGTTAACCAACATTGGGTTTTATTCAGCCCTTGGCCGTCCAGCCATTATATTTTGTGAGCGTCTGTGTACTGTGTACCAGACCCATAGTTATTGGCATGTGTGTATTAAAAACTATTGACAAAGTGCTGCATGCAATTGTTTATTTTGTTCCAGATATCATCTAAGTGCTGCTACTGTTTTAATCATTTAGATACATCAACCCAAAGTTGACACGAGGACAGCTCATACACATGAGTGACCTTGCATGACCTTATATCAGCTTTAAAACTATTTGACACTGTATTCACCAACACTGTTTACGGCGTCCTTTCAATGCAGACAGTTCAGATAACTGTTGAAATGCAGGACTGTCTGGCGACCGTTACCTTTTCAGGGACTGCTGTATTTAATCAATTTGCTAGTACAAATTTCAGTTAAGGTTGAGCTGATCTTGTTACCAACTTATTCAGATGTTATTTAGACGTGTAGCACCACGTGATTTAACACCTATACTCCCCTCACCTTTGGTGTGAAACTTTTGAAAGTGTGTGATATAGATTACTTAGTTAAACATGTTGTGTATATATATATATATATATATATATATATATATATATATACTTTTTATGTAAATAGATTTGTAGGTGCTGACAACAATGATATGGTTTGTATTCCAGGCAATGTGCATACAGATGAGATATATGTTTTAGCTATACAGTAAGTTGCTTTGGATGAACACATCTACATACGACATACATTATAAAGTAAACAGTTTATTAGTTGATTTAACAAAAAAAATGTAACTGAATGAATGCACATAAACATGAGTAACCAACCCAGAGATGGAAAGATATCAGGGGTTAAAAGGGTAGATAGGGAAAATAACAGCTATTGAAACAGCAGTGAGAACAAGGTGTTGATGGTCTGTCTTCTGTGCTTTTTAAAATATGTAAATATCATCACTAGAGAAATGGCTGAGAAAGAGAAGTGATGATTTTTTTAAAGTGCTCAGGCTTTCAGAAGGCACACTTGAAATCACTACCATGTCTCTATTTGAATCATTGGAGATAGGTGTTAATTTACTTTACCTAAAATTCTTCTAAGGTACTGTATATACTGTAGGTATTTGGTGAATAACTGTCATGAATCAATACCATCAAAAACAGGCAATATACTTGCTGCTTGGCTTTCCTTACTGGTATTGTTAAGCATAATAATAAATTAAAAGAACAGTGTCCTGAGGCTTAGTATTGAACATCTCCCCGGCTTCTATGTCTTTATACGCGTTATGGATTCACTGAAGGACAGAATGCCTCTGGACTCACAAAAGAATACAAACCCAATATGGCATAGCGGCATCTTAACCATGAAAGCAGAATCACAATTTCAAAAGGATTGGGGAGAAAAGAAGCTGGAGGCCCATGTCATTATTGTAAGCAGGTCTTTCTGCAGGATGATGCCGCAATAGCACCTCAGGATCACGTCTCCACAGTGGCTGCGATGTGATGGGGAGTATTCTTACTTTTTTCTGCTCTCTGGCAAGGTGTTAGTCCATTAAAATGTGATGAATGAATCCTGCCTGTGGCATTTTAGAGAGTGTCCAGTCTCTTCCTTGGAGCAAGAGACATGCGGTGGATTGGTATTTTGGTGTGGCACAATTACGAGACAGAATAGGAGAAAGGTTTAGACATTGACTGATACCTCAAATCACTCTTTATTTACTTTTCTAAAGCTCAGACTTTATTATTCTCAAATGCTATGCAGGTGAGGAAATTGCATGGGATTTGATTGCTTGGGGTTGATTGCTTTGGCAAGCGAGTGGAATGTGAATCTTTTTGCAGAGGCCTCCCTCTTGGAGTCTCCTGAAAATTGTCGAGAGCGATACCTGTGAAGAGATTGCTTCAAATAGTCATTCATCGCCTAAGTGTCTCATTTGTCATGGGTCCAGACGGTGCTTTCGCTTTAATTCAGGTCACAAGTTCAAGCTGCCCTCGCGAATTTCGGTCAAAATGTTCTTCCAACTACAGATTCATTTCTTAGTTCAAGTCTCCGAAATTCTGAAATCCCCAGAGGCAGAATACCATGCTGCATTCTGGAGGGGTAAGTGTTGATGACAGGGTCTGGAATAGCATTGTGTTGAGCTGTTGATCTATGGATGAATTCTGGCTTTTGGTGAAAATTCTGTGGCATTCCTATGTCAAACTGCCATCATTTTGCAGACAGTCATTGCTGTTTATACTCTCACTATTTTTCTCTCTCTCTCTCTCTCTCCCTTTCTCCATCTGTCTATCTCATGCACATACGAGTGCACACACACACACACACTCACACACACACACACAAATATATACACACACAATCTCCCTTTCTGTCAGGCTTTCCATATTTTCTTTTCCAATTTCGAGAGGAAAAAAAAGACATTCCGCCACATCATAGTGTCACCTTAGCTAAATCAGACAGCATCCTGCCCCCATGTTTACTCAATATCAAGTGGTGAAAAAAAAAAAAAAAAAACATTTTGCTCTTGATGAGGCAAATCAAGCCCACATCACTGACACATCCTCCGCAGTGGGATATGGGAGGGGGGTGTAGATCACTTGCTATGTGAACACGCCATCAACTGCCTCACGTATACCGAGTGTGTCCTTCCTCACGTGTGTCCTTCCTCCGGTTCCTTATCTCTTGCTCAGTTGAATAGCATCGGGCGGGGGATTTGAGGACAGGAATGCAATGTGTAAAAGTCTGTTGACTCTGTCATGGTGTGAGGTCATGGAATGAGTAAAGACTTCGTCATCACACATGTGTAGTAGTAGTGGGACCTGGTCTCTTTTAGAACATTTCCAATCTTTCCAACTCACGCTCCCTGGACACTGAGAGCATTTCAGGCACTCGCATAGAGAGATTTTACACTGCGTACCATGACAAGTGTGGTAGCGAGCTGAGCACAAGGCGAATTCTTTATGTTATTCTCTCTGACACCATTAACCTGTGCAGCAACTACTGGGTTCAGAGGCGCTGATTAACAAACGATTCCGATTTGTGCGAGTTAGGATCACATTCCATCTTGTCATCGCTTTCTGACCGTAGGACTCGCATTATAAATAATAAATTCATTTTTTTGTTCATTTTGCATTTCATGTTTTAACACTAACAATGTGTTAACATATAGATGTGTTCACAACTTGTCCCAAATCTGAACCTATCCCTAATCCGGAACCTATTTCATGTCTTTATACATGGGAATGCTAAAGGCGTTTCTGTGGTTGATCGTAGGATCATGGGATAAAACAAAAGGCTTGACCTTTGGAATGAACGCCTGGACTAATGCACACACTGAGAGGGATGATAACGTATATGCAGTCATCCGATCTGTCCCTGGGCAGTAGTACATGAGCGCATGTAACGATCCATTTCCTCTTTCTCAGGATGCACGTTTACACAATCTCACATCAGCCTCTTCTAATTTCTATGTGGTGTTTATCGCTCCTTCTGATCTACTGTTTGTCCAAGGCATCCTCTATATGGAGGTCGCTAGGCAAGGGACTTGAGACTTTCCTTCAAGACAGGAACACTCTCTGCACATCTTTCTGCTGTCATCAGTTTATACTACACTTTGCTAGAATTGATTTACTCTGCATAGGATAATTATAAATCCAATTTTCTTGTGTTATGTTTACTGTTGGTCATGGATTCATTCTAATCAACTGTTCACTGTTTATAATGCCCCCCCGCCCCCCATTGTCATTAACTGGCTTTATGCCTATAATAAATAGCTGAGTTTGATCTTTTGTTTAATTTCTCTCAAGTTAAGCACAATTATTGGAAGAAAGACACTACGTGAGGTCGTATTCTAAATTGGAGTTAGATATAATAAAGTTAATAATGTCTGTGCTGTAGTTCTGCAACAATGGTCAGAGATCCCACCAGAGCTGTGTTCTCTCCTTTTTTCTTTGATCTTGTTGCTTGTAATTGTAATGAGATGTTAACATGAGATGGGCGTTGTCTCCTCACAAATGGAGAATAGGCTGAATGGAGTACCGTATGTGTGTTTTGCATCTCAGCGGAGTGTTAAAGAAAGAGTGGATTCCACCCAGAGATGCACAGAATACTCTCCGGGAAACAGCATCTGCTCGGACACAAGGCCAACACAGCCCCACACAAATGATTATTTCATCCATCTGTAGAACATGCCCTTGCACAAGCTGTGTGTACATTTGTGTGTGTGTGTGTGTGTGTGTGTGTGTGTGTGCGTGTGTATGTACTTGTATGTGTGTTGTGTGTCTATGTGAGGGAATGTGTGTGTGTGTGTGTGTGTGTGTGTGTGTGTGTGTTGGAGTGAAAGTCCCTGCACTGTTAAAGCTAGTCCTCAATCCCTGTTATGGGTATTTCCACCAGTGGCTGGCCTGTCATTGTTAAGCCTTTGTATCTAATGACTTTGACGTACACTTTTAATCAGTGGCTCAGTTCCCATATATTGTGTGACAGTGATAGTCTTATCACTGGCGCCTTCCCAGGCAAACAGTAATAGGAAATTGTCATGTTATCGCTTATGATTATTATAGCCAACTTCAGTATTAAGACTTCAATAAAGCTATGCAGGACGCTCAATTGTCAGTAGGCCACACCATTGAGGACATAGGAAATTAAGGACATGCTGTAATGCTTGAGAAAAGGCAATGCTCAAGATAAGAATATGGCATAACTACAACCAGGCCAATTGGCACCACTTTTAATTTTCATGCTGTGTCAGGACTACTCCAATTTTTTTTCACATGGGTATTTAGTTTTGAAGAAAAATACTTCTTTAACATTTTAGATTTAATTTTTGGCCTTAGAAGTGGTTCATTTACATTCCGCTTTTATAGATGATGAGTGTGTGTCAAGTTAACCCTGATTTAACATTTTTTAAGGAAGATTTTCTTGCCTCACTCGCGTTTCAACTATTAGTTGCTAGACTGATTTCAAAACTGTGGTACAGAAGACTTTGAACAAAACGGAGTGCCACTACACTATACATAAATATGGTGCAGGCAAAAACATCAATGTGAGATCTCTTGCAGCTCAACTGTCAGAGCAAGGCGCTAACAGAATAAGGTGCTAACAGAGCAAGGCGCTAACAGAGTAAGGTGCTAACAACACCAGTCAAGGGCTCCATTCCCATGGAGCAAACAAGTGTATGCTGCTTTGCCTAAATGTGTCAGCCTCTGTTGATGTTTTGTGCTCTTACTGAAGTAGACTTAAGTTCACATTACTACATCATTACAAACCCGATCCATGATCTGAATCTCAAAGACATATTTTTAAAACATGTAATTAAATAAGTACTAATATGTATGAAATGTCATGCTGTGCAGACACATAATATGTAAAGTTGAGTATATATGCAAAATTAGTAGAGGCCTTAGGCTCAGTATTCCCAGCATTGCTTTTTTAATGAGTAACAGTGACAGATATATCCCTACTGAGCTTCACAGACACAGAAGCTACACCACGATGAGCTGATGGCATCATACGCTGTTTCCCCCAAGAGAACCACTGCTAATGTTCTCACTCATTATGTTGCCTACAGAAACATCACTACATATCATACGTCATAATGATACAACAATGATACAACTATTGCTTCTGTGTGACGAAGAGTTGAGCTTGTGTGTCATGCATTGTATATCTACTTCTTGGCTCCATTTCATAGGTTCCTTAGTAACCAGTTGTCTTTTTTTTTCTTTGAATGAGAAGGCTATTTTTTTTGTCTTTTTAAAATGGCAAAAATGAAGTCCAGCTACCTCTCACAAGCCTGTCTAATTACAAGCAAACATTCTGACACCAGCTAATGATTAGCAAACACCGGCTCCCCTATATAATGAGTTCTGAAAATGTCTATGGAAAGAGAAAGAAAAAAAGAATAATGAGGCAAAAAGTACAAAGAACTTCATCTTAATATGCATAAACTGTGCTGTCATTTGAGATCTGGTGGAGTTAATGTGTGCTGTCCCCACCCTCTCCCTCCCTCTCTCTTTCTCTCTCTCTCTCTCGCTCTCTGTGCATAATTGGGTCACCTCAGCACTGAAACACTCCTTTGATCTTGTGTTTAGTTACCAAGAAGTCCCAGAGAGCTGTGGAGAAGTTCACAAACATTTTATTTACCATTAATGGGACAATGTTACAATAAACTTCTACAAAATAATCCTGTCCCTTCAGTGGCTGATAGAGTCCACAAGGAATGAGTGCCTTTATGTATTTCAGATTGTGTATGTGTGTGCGAGTGTGTGTGTGTGTTTGTGTGTGTGAAGACAGTGCACTTGTGTGTCTGTGAGACTTCGAGGGAGAGGGCACACATGCGTGTGTGTGTGAGAGAGAGCAGAAGAGAAGTGGTGTTTAAGGCTTTAGAGCTGCTGATGCTGACACTAAGTGCTCATCTCCGCGGCCATCAAGCGCTTCAGTGCCTCTGTGATTGTTTATGATCGCCGGTCAGTCTCGCTGGCCTGCCCTATCGCTCTCGCCAGCGTGGCCAGGGAGGCGCCTTTATCTGTTACCATGGAAACGATCCCCCCCCCCACACACACACACACACACACACACACACACGCACGTACACACCACCACTACCACCCGTTGCAAATAGAATCTAGGCTCGCAAACTTACGACTTATGACCAGCCGAGTGAAGTGGGCTCTCTCTCTCTTTCTCTCTCTTAACCCCAGAGGCATGCAGTCATTCCGTCTGTTTCGCCTGGAGACATGGCATCAGGATTCATTACTCCCTCCACTGCACAAAATGAACATCTTAGCCCCCGCCACCATCTCTCCTGATTCGGTGAGGAGGTGAGCAGGAGGGGGAGGAGAGAGAGAGAGAGAGAGAGAGAGAGAGAGAGAGGGGAAGAGAGAGAGAGAGAGAGGGGGAGAGAGAGAGAGAAGAGGCTCACTCAGATCGCCTCCGATTTTCTCTGATTGTGTGCCGTCGGAGTCTAGCAGTGAAGTGAGCGGTTCAGGGCAGGTCAAGTGCCCTAAAGGAGACAGCCCCATCAATACCCACCCAACCCACAACCACAAACCCCCCTCTCCTCACCCCGAGAGCATGATACACCCGTACTACTGCCTCTCCAACTCCTCACTTTCCCTCCGCACCTCTATACCTCTCTCTTATCACCCAGGCGAGGCCGGCGCAGGAGGCATCAGCTCCATTAAAGGGGCCGGCAGAAAAGAAGTTGCGAGATTGCGAGTGCACATTACCTTGGCAGCAACGGGGCGAAGGCGAAGGGGGGGCGGGCGTGCGGGCTGGCGGTCAGGGGATGTCTCGCCACAGAGGTAGCCCCACATATGCCACTGGATATTCATCTGCACCTCCACAACCCCCCTCCACCCATGAACCCCACTACACCCCTCCCCTAACCCTTCGCCCTTCCTACTGCATCCCAGGCTGTGTCTGACAGGGGCACCCGCGACACTGCAAAGATGGATTAAGCCAAGCGTTAAATTGCCTCTTTGAGGGGAATGAATAAATAAAATTGAGGAACTAATTCCTTGACTGTGCACATCTCTGGCGTGCATTTATATAACACAGGCAGTCTGACTGTCTCTAATGCCTTAGCCTGACCTGCAAATGAGGTATCTGTGTTACTGATGGATGCAGTTATCTCTCAGCCCTTAGTGAATGGTGTGAGATTATTTCTTTGTTTTTTCCGTTGGAACCCTTCTTTTATATCCAGTAGCTCATTAGACAGATGAACTTTTACTTGGTGTGAAATCTTTTTTGGTAAAAGACTTTACATAATTCTATTATCACAAACTCCCTCCTGTCCACACAGCTGGCAGTTCTCGAAAGTGACTACAAGAGGCAGATCGCAAAAGCTTATGCAACCAAATTGTTTTGTTTGTACTCTAAGCTGTTGGGGACCAAAGCGATACAAAATCTCAGTGCTCATCTCATTGTTGCTAAAACCCAGATATGCAATCTGGGCTGCGTTGATTGCAGGGACCCCTGGTGTCCTCTACTGAGAGGCCTTTGCACTGTTTGCTGTGGTTGGCGTCTGTGAAGTTGGATGGGGCAATCCTCCAGCGTTCAGGCTCTGTAAGGGCCAATCATGTTTTACTCTAACTCTCTATTAGCTTTCCATGACTTTCCATTTCAAGAGGCAATAAATGAAAACTTCAACCGATAGAGAATACCAATTCTTCTACAGCGGCAGATGTAGTCATTAATATTCACGGAATTATGCAGAATAGGGGAAAAAGGGTAGTGGACGTGAGTATCCATAAAACTTCATTTTTCTAAAATGAAGTAACTATTGATACATAATTCTGTGGGAACAAGATTAGCACTATTGCTACGGATCTGTGACAATGGTGGCTTGATATTCAGCGCCCCCTGGTGTTCAGGAGTATTGGGCGCGCTGTGGTTAGCGCTGATGCCTCCCAAGCAATTGACCTGGGTTTGATTCCCGCCATGCCTAATTTTAATACTTTATTATGGTCAGTAAATGTTATCAAGTTATGATGTCACCAAGTTACTGACCAAACATTCGGCCTATACTGACTAAGCCACGTCATGGAGGCGGGCTGACAGAGGGCCATTGGGTTCTGTGAGACCGGAGAACCAGAGGCGCCCGCACAGAGCCGTGCCCTACTGCCCCCTCGACTATGCGCCTCTCTAGGATTCACCACAGCAGGGGAGGCAACTGCTCTTTTGCCCTTCTCCACTGACACCATGTTCCCTAATGCTACAGAAAGGGAATAAACCATACGGAAAGAAATCTACAGGAAATTTGTCTGAGGCAACAGTGAATATATTATTGGTGCAGAAAATCCACTCCAGGCCAGTAATATTCAAACTATTGGTACGGTATTCTGCAGCCTTAGCACGTGCCTTTCTAAAAACCCATCTGCAGTCGTGCCTTTGTTTGAGATAATCTAAGGCAGCCGTGTTGAAAAACAGTGGCTAGAGGCCATCTCCCAAGGCCTCTCTCTGTCGGTCAGGGAGAGAAAGGAACAGCTTGGTTTATTATTGCCTATAATGATGCCCCTTCTGCTGAAAAACAAAAGGATTCCATTCATTTCCATCATCGGCGCCGCTGAAAGGGACGCAAAACTCCCCCATGCTGATGGAGTCAATTAAAAACTCCATCCGTCAGATGCCGCTGCTCTGTGTGTGCCTCTATGCCTGCCATCCACCGTGAATTTACAATGCACACATCGGCGCCGCAGGCAACATTGCACCTGAGAATACGTATGACACATTAGTTCTTTGGGGTCTGGCGAAGACATCTCAGAATTCCACTGTGGTGTTAACAGGCTGCTCGGTTCTAAATGTGCGTTAAATTAAGAATAAAATAGGGTGTGTTCTTCTACGTGTGTGTGTATGTGTGTGTGTGCGTGGTAGTAACCCAATGCACACAGTGTGTTTCTGGACAATGGGTCCTCCAACAAAGGCCTAATAAAATTCACACCCATGCAGTTCTATCTCACCATAAGAGGATTATCGTCTGCCTCGCAGTTTTATGATATTGGGAATTAGTTGTGGCTGTTGTGAGAGGAAAGCGCGGTACTATGTGGCCTTGAGTAGGTCACAAGGAAGAGTGGACACTGGCAGAAGCCTAAAACAGGCCGCAGGATACTCTTGACCATCTGGTTCATTTGCAAGGGGAATTAAGAGTAGGTCTGCGTTGATTCAGGTGAAAGGTTGTTGCTATTTGAGCTCAACGGCCAATCAAATTATACCCTTCCCCCCCATGCTCCCTTCCTGAAGCAACGTGTTGATTGGCTGGAATTGGCTGATGTGCTCTGGAATATAGAAAGTCTTATTATGGACATCGATTTGACTGTGGAATGCATCTGTATGTTGGTATCATGCGTCACGTCACCGAGTAATTCTAGAAATGGTTTATTAAGGGGGATTAATTGGATGAAAAACATACAGTCGTCCAAGAAAGCAGAGATACTGATTAAGTTGATACCTTCCCTGTGCTGCTAGTTGCTTTGGGTCCGCTTAACAAATAAACGCAGAAGCAAATAAATGTAAAGTCGTAGATTATCACAGCAATCATAGATAATCAGATTCAAATACGTGAAATGCATCTCACGGTTAATTGTTCGAATAAATTCTCCGCTTGCCACAAAAGCAAAAGAGCTTGTTTACACGGGCCGAGTAGCGTAGGCCCCTGCCCTCTCCTACCCTTACATCTTCTCTTTTTTTCATTGCTTTTTCCAGGGCTGTTTACTTGGTTTCGAACAGGCCTTGACTCTATAGATGTATCTTTTCAGCTGTGTTGTAATTTTAGGCCAGATTTAAGAGATTAGACCTAATGTTATCACCCTCTTGGCCAAGCAAGTTGTCTTTTTCTTTTTTTAGGTTATGTGGAGTTTGTTCCCGTTTAGACAGGAAGCTTCAGGTGTGTGTACTGGTGTTTATCAATACCACATTTTGTCACTGTTTTTATTTAAATTTTAATTCATTTCTTTCTTTATTTATTTGCTTTAGGAGCAGTCAGTACGAAGATGCAGTGGTGCCCCGTTGCATTTTAATTTCGGAATTGTCACTGGATTCTCAAAACCATCTGACAAGAGGGTTTTAACCCAGTAAACAAACCGTGGCACATGGGGGGCGTAATTAAATTCAATGATGTTTGTCCGATATTGGGTGTAAATGCTGATTAATGAATCATGAACGGCGAAAGGCTCAGGCAAGTCCTGCGACACCCACGCATAAATCTCCCGGAATTTAGAGCCCCTTCAGCATAAATCGGGGGCAGGCGAAACCCAAACTATCTATTCTTGAACTTTCGTCTCGCTCCCTCCTAAATAAAAAATAAATAAAAAATAAATGGACAGTCTCATTAATTATGACAGGATATGACTCTTGTTAACATGGCATCTGAAAAATGGCTGGGATCGCGGTACACTGCATGGAATAAATGTCGTTCCGTTACAATATTTCACCATCTGTGTGATTTGAACGTGGGGACTAAAGAGAGAAAAAGAGAGAGCGAAAGAAGTGATTGGTGTGTTTGGGATGAATTCAGGACCGATGTCTGCCCCACGTCGATGAAGGCCCATACATCTTTCTCAACACCTCAGTTGAGCATTCATCACCAGTGGGAGGTGATGAGGCGCCTCCAGCCTCTGTAATTATCTCATAATCATTACACCATTATCTATTATGTGTTCTGGCCTGGCACAGAACCTAGTGGGAAGACACGCCACACCAGGTGGTTGATACAGGGCAGATTTTGAAAAGGGGTATTCGGTTGCAAATTATTATCATCAAGAGTCACTGAGTCATTCAAATTCTAATGTATCACTCACACACCGACGTGAGCAACGTAAGATCCCCTTGAATCATGATCAAGTCGCTGCTAAATCATATGCAAGAAGATACACCGCCTAGATGCAGAAAATGGTGTCCTACACCGAATCTCAATAACAGATTACTCGTATTCAAATACTGTATATTGAGATCAGTTTGTGTAGAGCATGAATAAAACATGGCCCATTAACCGTCAGCACTTGTAAGTTCTCGCTCTCTCTCTCTCTCTCTGTCTCTCCCTTTCTCTCTCTCTCTCTCTCTCTCTGTCTCTCTCTCTTTCCCTCTCTCTCTCTCTCTGTCTCTCTCTGTCTCTCTCTCGCTCTCTCTGTCTGTCTCTTTCTCTCCCCCCATATGCGAGACATACATAACATAACCCAAGGTATACATGAGCATATGTATCAGGACCGATGGGTGGTGTGGTGCAGAATGACAATTAGTCTCTGCTTAATGATGAGAGCAGAGGGAAGTGGACCTCGCTGTCTGTTGCAGACCACTTCCTCTCAGGGCAGAGAGTGTCATCAAGGGCCCTTACAGCCTCCATTCATACATGCACAATGGCACAACAACCAGTTCAGAATTATGCTCCTCTTCTTTCTCTCTCTGTCTCTCTCTCTGTCTCTGTCTCTCTCTCTCTCTCTCTCTCTCTCTCTCTCTCTCTCTCCTTTGTTCTTTGTTTCTGTTTCTCAGGCATGGAGTTCAATTACCAGTGCTCGATCACCCACAACATACGAATGTAGATAACCCCTGAGAGGTATTGAGTGTATTTCTTCTTCATCTAAAACGGTATAAGTATGGGGGAGTCTCGAGGACACTGGAGAGTTTCCTCTCGGCCAAATGAACAGCCCAAAACAAAACAGCTGTTTTCTGCTGCTCTATCTGTACCAGACCAGAAGTTGTCAAAGTTATGATAACACCTGTTTTTCTTTCATGTTTCATGTGTTTTATTGTGTCGCACTGAAAGTACTGAAAACTGACTGAAGCTTTGAACAAAAGCACAAAATAACTTCATTCATTACTGGGTAAGTAACTTCATGAAAAATGCCTCTTTTAACAGATGATGGCGACCCTTCAAAGTAAAAAAAAAACTCTCTGTAAACAGAAGTGACATAATACTTCTCCCTTTCTGAACAGCTTTCTCACTTTCTGTCTCTCTTTCCCCTCCTCTATCACTCTCTCTTTCTCCTTGTTCTCGCCCCTTGCTTTCACCCCCTCTCTCTGGCTTCATTGTGGTGTTATTACTTATGGATTAGTCTTGGCAAAAGCTCAGAGGACCTTCGAGAAGTAACCGATAACTCTCAGCATGGAAGCTACAAAAAAAAATAGATTTTTAGTAGGCATAAAACACCTCTCTTCCGAAGTTTAAAGCCCCCCAAAATCCTTTCTTCGTGTTTATCTAGTAAAAGGATATTGGATAGAGGAACTCTTGCAATGATGTGTGCCCCATGACTAAGGCAGGTCGACAGACTTTTTCCCATGATTCTGTATTTACACAGATTGATATCACTCTGAAGCCGTTCCCTTTTTTTCCTATTCTGAATGTTTGCAGAGATATATTAAAATGAGCTGGTAAAGCGCTGGATAGTCGAGCAACACAAGCAAAGGCAATTTCAACAGTGAGACATGGCCAGACGCAAGATCTTTTCCCCTTTAAAGTGATGCTTTGACCAAAGTTCATGTAAGGTGATATGCCGTATGAATAATAATGAACACAACATGAAACATCATGAACTGCGATGCAGTCACAATCTTAAGTAGTTTCAGACATGATTTGTTTGGCATTGCCCTTGTTGCAGTATTTCTATTGAGCAAACTGTACAATACAGACCATTAAATACTAATTTTGTTTTATTATATGGCTCCACAGAATGTTGCAAACATTTTATAATGACTGCAGCCATTGGCAACAGGGTTTGTGCTTCTAATTCACATCTTCCATATCATTCCGCAAGTAGTCTGTTCACTTAATATAACAGGACTCTAATTGCATGAACTTTTTCTCATCGGAGGTCACGAAATGGCAACAAAATCATTAAAAAGATATATTTTGGAGGAATGCCTTTCATCATTTTGGCAAGTAACCCTACAATAAGGTCCGCTGTGCGTCAGGGTCCTGTCCGTTCTGTCGGGTTGTATTTTCTGATACTGACTGGCGGACTTTACATTATCCCTAACATATTGTAGTAACTAATAATTATTTAGAATTTAGAATGTACATTTTGTGACTTAGATTTAGAATCAGGGTTAGAGTTGAGGTTAATGTTAGGCTAGGGTTACTAAAAGAATAAGAGTTTTTATTCCCTGTGTGGCTTCGCCGTTTCTCTCTATCTAGCCCTGTGGGGGGTGCGATGTGGATTCTGGGAAAGGTGGGCGTTTTCTGAGGGCGCGCTGACACTGACGAAGAGCTCCAGGAGGTCAAGTTGATGATGAAGCGCCTTGCTCAGAGGCACTCGAGCACAAAAAAAAAGTTCCTTTTGTCCCCCCCCCCCCATCGCCCCCCCCCCCCACCTCACCCGTCTATCTCACGGCAGCGGGGTGTCTCCATGAACTTCTCCCAGCACTGGCCGCGCACCCATGTTGCCGTGGCGGCAGGGAAGATGGATGATTGGCCGCGGAGGAGCTCCTAATGACACCCAGCTGCAGACTCACTTGGTGGTGATGGAGGGGTGGTGGTTTAAGGTGGGGGGAGGGGGGCTCTGTCAAGGGCCCCTGCTGGTGCGCGGGTTGACAAATTGCGGGGTGATCAGAAAAGCCGAGGAGTGATTTAACCCCTCTCGCGCGCTGACCTCGCCGCTCACTTGCTGCACTCCGAGTTGCGGAGGAACGCAAATGGAAGTTGCATGCAGAGCCCGTGTCTGGGATTTCTCGTCCCCTGACCATAATGTACTCGTAAGCCCTTCCATCACCTGCTGCGTGTGTCTGCGATGATGTGGAGGGCAGGTGTAATCACTCTTGTCTGATGTGGGAGGACAAATTATTTTCTGAAGGTTATGACGGAAAAAAAAATGTTACTTCTCTAACAGTAATAAAGTGTATTTATTTAAACAAGCTGTACATCTCAAGTATTTTATGATCCTTTGAATTATTTATGGGGGTGTATATATGGTGCTGTTGTCCATGAAAAGGTCACTGTTTATCCTTTCAGATGACTCCATTTTGTGTGTTTCCCAATAAAAAACGAACCAAGGATAAGAGCCCTTGATACAGTGGAGAACCTTCCCCTTAAACTTGTAATTAATAATACTAAATCTAGTTCACTTCACTGCACAACACAACACACTTGCACTCTTGTTTTATTCCTTCTTGTGGCTGCAACTGTGTGTGTGTGTGTGTGTGTGTGTGTGTGTGTGTGTGTGTGTGTGTGTGTGTGTGTGTGTGTGTGTGTGTGTGTGTAAGGTGGTGGCGGTGGGGGGTGGATGACTTGTGTGTGCATTTGTGAACCAGTGCTTGTGTCAATGGTCTTTAATAACAGGCTTGTCACGGGTGTGTGTGTGTGTGTGTGTGTGTGTGTATGTGTGTGTGTGAAGGGGGGGAGGCTACAGATGCAGTACTTTGATTGCTGTCACCGCTCTCCCCGATGGCACTGTGCTCATGACAGGGGCGTAATGGAAACATCAATGGAGGAATTCAATCTCCGAGAAGCCGAGGTCATAGCAAGACACAAAACGTCGGCGAGCGTGCGGGGTCGCGACGGCAACAAGAGGAAGATAAGAACATGCCTAACTGTGTATGACCGCATTTAAAAACACCCACAGGCTCCGCAGAACCTCCGCGGCAAGGTCCAGGCACAGGTAGGCTTGACCTAGCTTGGGCGCATGAAAAGGCAGTGACCAATGCAGCAAGGCCTGGGGGTGGCTGTGACATGGAAATGCAGGTCTGGAGAGGGCGGAACTTTCTTTCAACCTAATCAGAAACTCTCTGCCCAGACTCGACCCTCCAATTCACATGCAGTGTGGTTAGTAGGGGAGAAGGATAGAGGGGAATGCTGAACAGGTTAAGGTTAAAACTGTTGCGCCCGCATATTTGTGTGTGTGTGTTGTGTGTGTATTTGTGTGTGTGGTTGTGTTGTGTGTGTGCGCGCACAGGAGGGGATCTATTGCCAATGCTCGTGCTCACGTCTGCTTTGAGTAATAAGCTCTGCCTGGCACATCATGAAGACTGCATTTCAATCAGAGCATTAATCGATTTCTGTCGGTCGGGCCTGGGCATGGTGGGGGGAGAGGCCACTTAACACCGGGAGCCACGGAGACAGCTTCGGACGAGTGTGACCGGGGAAAGAAAGGGGAGAGCAGTTCGCCCAGGTCCCGCAAGCTTTCAATCAAACCCAGAGGCCTTCTTGCACTAAAGCGTATGTGTCTGTGTGTCGTGTGTCGTGTGTGTGTGTGTGTGTGTGTGTGAGTGCGTGAGTGTGTGTGTGTGTGTGTGTGTGTGTGTGTGTGTGTGTGTGTGTGTGTGTGTGTGAGTGTGTGTGTGTGTGAGTGGAGGGGGGGGGGGGTTGTCAAGGGTTCACCAGAGGAACGATTTATCATGAAGAGCTATTTCATTATCAGGCAGAAAGAAGCGATACAGTTACATCATAACAATGTCCTTCCCGTGGAAGGGGACGATAGGATTTTTTTAAATTTCTGCCAAAACTAAGAGTGTGTGATGATATAACTGCCTGTCATGACGACATACATATTGGCAGTTGTTTTCCTCTCTCACTCACTGACTGACTTGTTTGTTCTCACTCCCTCCGACACTCACACACCTGGTCAGTCGCCCATTCACTCACTAACTCAATACACTGACAGAGGGACAGAGCAGTTAGCATAGCATACCACTGCATCAGTGCATGCGCATGGGAACAGTTACTGTTTCTTTTCCCCGTTGTTGTTCTGCTAAATTGGGACATTGTAGCTAGGCATGGAAAACTACCGGCATCACATGTAGTCAGTTGTCGTAGCTTCCTATTCTTACGACTGATAGTGTTTTTTTTTTTTAAACTGATTTGGGTTTTATAATTACACAAATGTTTTATTGAAACCTGACAAGCTGGCAAAGAACAAATATTATGTCTGGTGGGACAGGAAACATTCATATCATGAACCAACCAATCAGAGAATCTCATAAGCCTCATCAGTTGTTGCATGTTGCAGGGTTGGTTTCAGCTGTCTTGATTATGGGTGTCCATCTGAGTCATACTTAGCTCTCAGTAACTCTTAGTAACTGTTTCAATTTTACTTTCACCCGGGCAGTTTCGGTACCACTTTACACTTACAATCGCGTAATTCAAATTGAAAAAAAAAAAAATGATAGTAACTGATAAATAGATGATGATTTGTTTCACACTTTACAATAAGGCTCCCTTTTGCCAGTTATACATGTTAGTAACTCATAAGATTAATGAGTAGTAAGCAGTAACTTGATCTTGGATGGATGGATGGATACTTTATTAATCCAGAGGGAAATTTTAGGCCATCCAGTATCATCCAGACACAACATACACAAATCACATACACATAGGGAGAACACGTTCAAAAGGAGTGGGGTAGTAACCAGTACCGTAACGGAAACATGTTTTACATTTACGCGAGCCCCCCCCCCCCCGCCCCCCCCATGCGAGGCCCCCCCCACGGTGCGGGGGTAATCTCTACCTGCTGGTAGTAACAGATACAAGAATGGTAGGGAGTGTGCAATGGGCTAGTATAGCCAGTTAAGGGATAGACAGTGGGTTGCCAAAATGGGGATCTTACCAAATAGTGAGCCGGCATCGATGTGTTAAGAACTGTGTAATAACTCATTTATAATGGCTTATCAATGACTTACAAAGGGTTTACAACCTAATTAATAACCTATTTATAAACCATTTATAAACCGTTATAAAGGGAACCTTATTGTAAAGTGGTACCGCAGTTTCCCCCTGGATGAGAACTGGATGACAACAAACTGCACCCCAGTGGAAACCATGCTCCCAACCATTAAGTCCTACAGAGGAGAGCCGCAGGAAAGGCACTTGTCTTTGTCAGTGGTAGCTCCTGCTCTGAAATAGCATAAAGCTATGCATCTCAAAGAAACAGCCTCCCAGTGACCAATACTTCACCCCGGACTGCAGTTATTAAACTTTCCTCATTTCCATCCAGGGTCCGCATTTCATCTTAAACCAACTATGATAGCAGCGACTGAAATCTGAAGCATGGTGGTTACCACCACCACCATCTTCAAAGCTACATCTCAATCAGTCTTAAAGGTGAATTGTGTGGCATCTAGTGGCGAGGTTGCAGATTGCAACCAACTGAATAGCCCTCTGTCACCTCTCCCATTCCAAACGTGTAGGATAACCCTACAGTAGCCGTCAGTTGCCATAACACTACGAAAGGCCCTCTGTAGAGCCAGAGTTATGGGCTTCTCTCTGGGCTGCTGTAGAAACATGACGGTGCAACATGGTGGACTCCGTGGAAGAGGCCCCGTTCCCCGTGTAGATATGAAGGGCTCATTCTAAACGAATGAAAACACAACGCTTTTTAATCACAGGCAGTGGTGGAATGTAACGAAGTATTTTTACTTCGTTACTTTACTTAAGTCAATTTTGACGTATCTGTACTTTACTTAAGTAAAAATAATAGTGCCTACTTTTTACTTTTACTCCATTACATTTTTCAGCTATTATCTATACTTTTACTCCGCTACATTTCTACAATATGTGCTGTTACTCGTTACATTTTATGAACATAGTTTTGCCAAAATGTTGCCTACACAAAACTATGGATTGCGTTGCTGTTTTGGAAGTTTAAACCAATCAGGTGGCTCTATCAACTCCAATGATATCAGAGTGCGCGTTTGGCAGCAGCACTAGCGGTAGCTTTGCCTGTTATAGTTGAACATTCAGCCTGACTACTCCCTATTCAACATGGATCCAGAGTCGGCCTGAACTGAGCCCTCTGATATGAGCCACCCTTGGCCCTATTTATAAGATATGTTTGAGTTCAAAGGCCCCAAGAATGACTCCTGGAGGTTTCAATGCGTTTCCTGTCTCCCTCAAAAAAGGAGTTGCTAGCCTTCAATAATTCGCCCTCAAATTTAAAGTAGCATATCGAGGTAAGCAGATCGATTGCTATGCTAAGTTAATGTCCCTGACTTTTGAATATTGATATATGTATTTAATTCATTTACTGACATGATATTATAATGTTATCTAGCGAAATGCATGTTGACATACAGCAATAGCATAAAAAAAACATGATTGGACCTTCATTATATATTAAACGTAGTGGTAAAATAAAGCTGGTAGGTTAGCTATGTCAAGCTAGCGTGCCTTGTTCTGTCCAGTTTTACAATCACATTTGTTTTTCATGTTCCATGTTTCCCTTTTTTACACGTTTACAATTAAATAAAAGATTTAAAGATATCACATGGTGTCTTTATTGGTTTGGCTTAATGGTATTAACTTTGCAAATAATCCCTGGTAGATAACTTGTCATCCGCAGAATTGTAAGATATAGTGTGAACAGTATTACAGATGGTAGGCACAATAAGTACACCAACCTTTCCAATTAACAAATGTTGTTGCTTATAACTATTACTAGTAGTGACATCTGTAGAGGCATTTATTACCAGTAGCTATTTCTTTATCAAAATGGCACAGCCTAGACATTGAGAGACAACCCATTGCGTGAGTACTTTTACTTTTAATACTTAAAGTAAATTTAAAAGTAAGTACTTTTTACTTTTACTTAAGTAGGATTGTTGATGTAGTACTTTTACTTTTACTTTTACTTTTATCTTCCTGGGTACTTTTACTTTTACTTAAGTACTAAACTTCAGTACTTCCTCCACCACTGATCACAGGTGATCATACACTAATGACAAAAAAATTATGAACACTATATATAATTTCTGCTAACAGAGCCCCCTAAATCCTGCACACTGCACCTTTAATGAGGGGCTGCTGTATTTCAGATCCCTTCTGCAGATATCTACAGTGGGTGGAGGCCATGCATCTGCTGCTTGATGCTGGGCATGATCTGTGTATTTTGTGCAGGGGAAGGAGAGATGGAGGAGCCTGTATTGACCAGCCCTATTTCAGCCAGGTCTCACTGTGCTTGGCTTTACTGCCCCCTCTTGATAGCTCACTGTGGGGATGTATGGGCACATTAAAAAAAATCAATCAACCGAAAAGTAAATCTTTACCGCTACAGTGCGTCTGGGTCCATATGATATAGTTACATATTACTGGTCTCGAGTGTTTTCTAGGTGCATCTCCCACCGGCCTGATTTATGCCGTTACATTGTGCTTTTGGAAATGCTTACCCGGATCGAAGTGCCCATTCTGGTGCTCCAGCTGAAAAAAATCAATCACTGAACATGCACATGCAAACAGTGCTTTGCAGATAGACCTGCTTTGATGGCAACCCTCTATCAATGTGTGTGTTTGTTTGGAAAGGGGAGGCTTGGGAGGGAGGGGGGGGTTGGTGCAGGTCTGGGTCAGTGAGTAGTAGGTCTGTATGTGTGTGGGCGGGTGGGTGAGTGGTTGAGGGGTGGGGGGTGATGGGGTTAAGTGGGTGGTGAGTGGGTGTGTGCTTGTGTGTTGACAAGTGACGGGGTGAGGGGTAGACTGGTGGGGGTGTAAATGTGGGGGAGTGAGTGTGCGTGTAGGTGGGCTGGTCAAGCACGTGTATTTCTTTACTCTGGGAAACTCAAAGGGAGGCATGGTGACACTGAAGTGCAGAGCAACTAATTACCTTCTGAAGTCAGCTAATTAGACACTGGAGAAGTTGATGCTGATGGCTCTGTCTTAAAACCCAGCTCATCGGCATGCAAATATGTGACAGCTCCCTGGCTTCATTGTCAATTACACTAATTCCGCTTTTGGACACCATTGTCCTAGTTGGACAAGGGCAGCACCATTTTACATCAATTAATTGCATGTTGTGTGTTAATTTTGTCAACAAACACTGAACTTATTGATGTATTAGAATGTAACGACTGTGTTGTTTCCTTTGAGTCACACCACAAAAAAAAAAACAGTAATCAAAGGATGTGTCGAGTCCTTTGATTGCTAATTTGATTATCGCTGATAAAGACGCCACTGACAGTGGAACCATCTTAATGTGAAACGAGTTAAAATGTCTGTCAGAACTATGAACGTAATTGCAGTATACAGCATCTTTAATGTGTGGAGATTTCACGGTTTATAAGCTAAACCGAATGGCTGCATATGAATGAATGAATGAATAAATCCCACCTGGTTCTCTGTCAGAAAGAAAAAAACAAAACCATATAAAACCATACCAAAAAAAGAGAAAATAAGCAAACCACAAAATAATGACCATAGCAAATAAGATACCACAACAACAAACAAATGTTTCTCATAAGGTAAGACCAGGTGGTGAAGGACCAGGGTCAAATTAATTCCAAGCATTTTGCAGGAGCACCTGTGGGCGCGGAAAATCATATCTCTAAAATAAGACCGATGTGTTGCTCCAGCTCTCTGATGGAAAGTCTTTTCTTCCGGTGATGGAGAGAGCATTTAGGACATTATTTCTGACGAAGAGGAAGAAAAAATGAGCAAGATAAAGTGTGTGACAGGAAAAGTATGTGTGTGTGTGTGTGTGTGTGTGTGTGTGTGCGTGTGTGTGCGTGTGTGTGTGTGTGTGTGTGTGCATATGTGTGTGTGTGTGTGTGTGTGTGTGTGTGTGTCTTTGTCTGTGTCTGTGTCTGTGTCTGTGTGTGTGTGTGTGTGTGTGTGTGTGTGTGTGTGTGTGTGTGTGTGTGTGTGTGTGTGTGTGTGTGTGTGAAAAGAGAGAGCAAGAGAGAGATTTATCTACCCTGTGCACACAATCGGAGAAGTGGTTGCCCCAGCCCCTTACGTCTGTGAAACATCAACCATAGTTATTCTGACCCTTTTTTCCCCTCAGTGAAATCCCTCTGGCCCGAGTCCCCAGGGCTCTGTCAAGGTTATTCTAACTTCTGCCATCCATATTTCTTTATTTGTGGAGAGCAGGTGGTTGAGTTAAGCTTTAATTTAATCTCCCCTCTCAAGAA
Source organism: Clupea harengus (assembly GCF_900700415.2). Classification (NCBI taxonomy): domain Eukaryota; kingdom Metazoa; phylum Chordata; class Actinopteri; order Clupeiformes; family Clupeidae; genus Clupea; species Clupea harengus. The sequence goes on from NC_045166.1 coordinate 9,452,901, forward strand.
CGATGTTAAAACGATGTTAAAACGAAGTTTGCGTCTAAAAGCTAATAACAAGGACATGCTCTACAGTAAATCTCGGTGAAACACAAAGAAGGAAGGTGTCCTCTGTAAATAATTCTATGACATCCATGTGTCTTCCTCTTCACGCTTTTATTCAGACTTCTGAATATAACTGTGAGGTATGTAAGCATTTTATGGTTTGCTGCATTTTATTGTTAGTATTGTTCCTATTAAGGACATCTGCTGATTGGAGATGTCACTCACAGCTTCATGACAAGTCTGGTTAAACGGTGCAAGGACAAACAAGAACAAATAGTGAAAAGCAGGCAAAGAGGCATTTTCTCAGTCAGAATTAGCTTTCAGCTAGCATCCTCTCTCAACATATCAATGCAGAACGGTAGCCTAGAGGGCTTGGGTCTAGTGGGTAATATAGGGTGAGAGATATCGGCGTGATAAAACTATGCGGCCGTCGCAGTCCTTCACAGATCCGAGATCAGCCTTTAATGTCACACATGGCTGAGTCCCTCATATGGGTTTTAGAAAAAGCTACTGCTCCGAGACAGGCTGGGTTCGCCATGTTCCCACTAATTTATTCCACGCTAGCCTCGGTAGCTTGGGAGTGGTGTGTTAACAGCAGAGATGAACTCTTGCAGAGTGTGTGTGTGTGTGTGTGTGTGTGTGTGTGTGTGTGTGAGAGAGAGAGTGTCACCGAGTGTGCAAAGATGAACTCTCGCAGAGCAAACACATGCCAGCCCAGGAGTGACTGTGTAAACGGAGGCGGTTTGAGTAAGGTTCAGAGCCCGATGGATCTGTTTGTGTTTGTGATTAGCACTGCTGAACAGACACAGTTGCTGACACAAGTAGTCAAGGTAAGGGGATAATGGTTAACTCAGCTTCCATGCAGAGATTTCTCATGATTATGATGGTGATGATGACGATGATGAAGACATTCTTTACTGTTGAGATTGCAGCTAGCAACCTCTTGGCAGACTACTATTATTTGATTCGATTTGTCAGCGGTATTGTGATATCGGTATCAGCGTGTTGTAATTGTCGACACCAACACTGCCTGATACTGCCTATCCTACTGCAAGATTTATCTGCAATGTAACATGTCCCTGCAGGCACATAAAGGGAAAAACACAAGCAAGACAGACACATCTATCAGCCATACATGGGATACGTGATACCCTATGGTTGACTACACCGCTTTTTTATTATCTCACATGAAGCCCCAGACATTTCCACCAGAAATCCCCCATCACTGTGTTTACTTTATGGCTTCAGTGATGTTCCCCACTCTCTTGTTTAATACTGAACTGAAACCCAGGGGTTTAAGCAATAGTACTACAGACAGCAGTAGGGATGAGATGCCTTGACCGTGGACCTTGATTTTTATTGGTCCAATATGCTACGGTTTAATAACTCTAATCTGTCTGACAGCGCAAAGGTTAAAACCCAGTGATTTATCAGTATCCTTCTGTGTGTGTGTGTGTGTGTGTGTGTGTGTGTGTGTGTGTGTGTGTGTGCGGTGCATCTTTAATTGCCGGCGGGTTAATTGTGAAGGTGTAACGGCGGATCATTTGGATATGATCCATCATTTAGTGTGGTAATAATGAGTTTCTGAAGGCTGGCTGGGCCCGCTCTGGGCCCGCTCTGCCTCCCGTGGAGAGGACACGCAGCACCGCTCCGCTCCGGCGCTGCCATGTGCACAATGGCGTAGCGTTCTTCTCTGTTGGAGGGTGGAGGCTGGGGGAATCGACTGGCACCAGAGGGGTGGACAGGTATGGGCGTGTGTGTGTGTGTGTGTGTGTGTGTGTGTGTGTGTGTGTGTGTGTGTGTGTGTGTGTGTGTGTGTGTGTGTGTGTGTGTGTGTGTGTGTGTGTGTGTGTGTGTGTGTGTGTGTGTGTGTGTGTGTGTGTGTGTGTGGTGGAGAGGGATGGGGTGAAGCACTGCCACTGCCACTGTGGCGTAGCGTTCTGCTTTGTCAGAGTGGAAAGACTGGTGGTTCAGTTGGCTCCAAAAGGGTGGGTGGGTGTGGTGTGTGTGTGTGTGTGTGTGGTGGGGTGCGGTGAGCTCTGCTCGGAGGGCGTGGAGGTTGGGCAAATCATTACTTTAAATCAAACCCTGGAGGCGCGGCCTCGCGTGGCCACTGATCGGTAATTACCGACCCGGACGGCACATAAAGATCTGGATTTGCACGGCACCGCAGGAGCAGCGCGTGCCCTTGATCCATAATCACTGGGAAGATGAGTGGGAGAATATCCATAAGAAAACAACTTGAGTGATCACCGAGCAGCAGCCTCTCTTAAAACAGACACAGGGCTCCCATCAAAACTCCTCTCCTCGCTACACCCACCCCCCCCCCCCCCACACACACACACACACACCCACCTGCTTAAACTCTTTCAGACACCTAATCAGCATGAAGATAAAAGTATCCCAGTTTCAAAAAGGATTTGAAATGTCAGTGGAGGATAGCTTCTGTGCTCAGGGGAATTAAAGCAGGCGCAGAGCAGGAAAGGACTTAAAAGACGTTCTCACACACAACAAAGAAGGGCGTCACGTAAAGTTATTATGATTACTAGGGCACATTTATTTGGTAATTTCATAACGTACGCAAAGAGTTGAGGCGGACCAACGCCTAATTTGGGTGTGTCTGATCAATAGGGTGGGCGTTTCGTATCAATTGTTTTGAGGAAATCCCACTCCTACTTCCTGGTTTTTCAACGTCTGACAGGCACATCTAATCTAATCTTTACACAGTTTGACATAAAAATATTAACCATTCAGTTAGCCTACTAAATTTGAATATGAATATGCTAACAAAATGTAGTTAGGCACAACTACGCTCTAAGCTGCACAGAGAGTGAATAACATAATTGTGCTGTGCAACAAAAAGTGAGATGCAATAAAGAAAGATGTTTTCACTGTTTGTTTTTTTTTACATATATTTAGTTGCTAACACAGGCTACTGACACTAACGTATAAATTGCACTGTCACTTCCCAGGGTGCACTGCGAGTCGATCCCAGTAATGTTGCTTGAAATACACTAACACTAACCACATAAAGCTGTTCATTTAAATCCAAGTCATAGTGATAGTGTCATGCAAGAATCTCCTTCATCATATAAGTAGCCTTTAGTAATAATGTACTCCATGTCCCCATGATGAAGAAAGCCAGAAACATAGACAGACTGGTCAGATGTTCAGTATACAGTAGTTTCTGTAGGATGTATAGTAGGATGTTCATATAGTTACCGTATTTTGTCTCACAGGAAGAGGATGAAGAGAGGTAGACAATGAATTTCCTTTCCTGCTCCGTCGCTTTTCACCGGCACAAACCTCATTGACCATGGAAGCGCACAAAAGGGAATTAATAGTGGAGTTGAGTCCGACACAATTCAGCTGAGAGTTTACAATGTCTCCTAATATTGTCTTAAGCTCGCTTGGCTTATTGGCCATTGAGGTGGAGACTCTTCACTTCTTTTGAATATTACCTGTTTTTCGTGGGAGTTTCCTGAAGAGGCGTAAATTATCGTGAATCAGTCTATTCAAAAATATTGTTGTGGGATCAATACTTTTCACTCGTTTTTCTGTTGGAGTTTTACTGGGACACTTTGCAATTAGTCGGTGGCTATTTCATTATTCTTGCAAGAATTCCCTGTGTTCTGATTGGCTCAAAGGACACACATTCAACAACACACACAGAAATATATATGCCATTGTAACCTGTCCGACAAAGGCTTTGCTCCATTCTAGCTGTCCTATGTTTGCATATGTGGGTATACAACTTACTAAAGTATACAACTTACTAGAGTACGTCATATACCGTGTCGTGTTACTAACCTAACTAGTAAGTTGTATACCCACACATACATGCAAATAGGAATTCTGCTCGGCCCCGCACTTTGATTGTGACATCACAGCGCCTTCAGATTAGGGCCCATTATGTCCATTATGCTAAAGAGTCTGCTGGAGGCCCTCTGATGGGGCTCATAGCGATAAGCACAGGATGCCCTGCAAATGCCACTGTCACTGCCAGACAGGGTAGAGCCAGATGTGGCAGGAAATGTCAGATATTGAGAGTGAAAGTGAGTGTACACACACACACATACACACATACACACACCCACACATACACACACACACATACATACATATATACAGTACATACAGTGTATGGTATAGAGGAAGTTTGAAGAAGTTTGTGTTCAAAGCAGTTCCCCAAGCAGCTGTGTCATTTGCAGTGGGAGGGCGTGTTTCTATGGTTGCACAGCTCTGACGTTAAGATATTTCTTTTGAAAAGATTGCTTTCAACCAAAATGGCTCACCAGGCATATGTGACTCACACAGAAAATTACACAGCCAGATGAGATCAGTAGGTAGCACTCTAACATCCCATATTTACACTTCCTCTTGACCTTTTCCCCTAAAGCTAAAACTGATAAAATAATCTACGTGTCATCTGTGTACAGAGAGGGGGGGGCAAGAAACAAAAATACAATTAATACTTTTTGAAGATCATTCAAATTGAGTGAGGGGCGGCTCAAAGCCCAGGCTGTGCGTTCCCCCCTGCAGCCAGTTTGCAGTCATATCCTCATTGCGGATTGGTGGCACACTTCAGGAGGAATATTCATTTGAAACTGCCACACGTCACTGGGGAGCCGGGCGAATGAGTGATTTATATCTCTGCTTTGTTTCATTGTTTTATTCAGCTCTTGACAAGATGTGATTGCTTTATTTATTATTTCCCCCCCGGGAGCGTGACGCCTCCCTCACCACTCTCACTCATCTGTGATCTGTGTCTTCTCTTTTTTTAGTATTTGTCTGTGGAAATAACACTTTGGGAATCTTCATGGGAGACGGTGACAGCTCTGTTTAATGTGTGCTGTCCAACGGAGACGGAGGTCTGGAAACAAAAGAAGGAAAAAAAAAAACAACAGAGAGAGGGTGAAAGAGAGAAAGACAAAAAGAGAGAAAGAGAGAAAGAGACTCCCAGTGTAAGACAGTGAAGAGTGAGAGAGCGTGATAGCCTGCAAATTGCATTCTCTGAACCGGAGACCCCACGGACAGTGGGATTCTTTAGGCCCCTGCCTCTGAGTCTTTTAGGGGAAGGGAAGGACTGACATTCCCCTTGCAGGGTTCAGAGAATTGCTGCAGACTCTCTGCTTAAGAGACCATTCGAAAAGGCCCACAGTACGGAAACTACACAAATTGCCAGGTGATGTCAGGGCAGAGCCTCCTTCTCCTACACACAAGCCTCTATGTGCTGTGTGTGTCTTGCCATTCTAATTATAGTGTGGAAAGTTGGAACTGCAAGGTTTTCGCTCTTTAGCTCTTCTCCTGAAGGTTCAAAAAGGGAAACGTGTTCTAATAACGGTGGCTAATGACGCTGATCTGGTGTCCCAGAGAGACCTTGTTAAGCCTCGTAATTGCCTGTTCTTTTCACGGAGCCTTTCTCACACTTTCCCCTGTGGAAAGAGCTGAACCCACCAACACAATTATTTCTCAAATATATATATTTTTTTCCTCTGCCGCCACAGATTGGAGCGCACAGAACTTGAAGATGGAGGCATTCTCGAGTCTGCAGCTGTAGTGAACCATGGCCTCACTGTTTCTCACCCTTCTTTGTATTCAAGCCATCTGACTGGTGAGCGAGCAGGAAGGATGGCAAGGTCAGGCAGCATGTACCTAAGTTACCATGGCTACCTCGGGCGCAGAGGCAGTGATACAGGTTATTGCCCTTTACTGGTCCTTGGCGAGCGATTAGCCTCTGTCTGAATGGTCGTCTCTCCGGCAGAACATGTGCTTTGTTAACGGAAGGCGATAAATAATTTAGCTAATTTAGGGGATGGCTCAAGGCTGCGGTTACTGAAGCCACAAGCCAATTTATGCACGACTGAACTCCCAAATAGATCCTGCCCAGAGGAGTGTAGACAGGTAAGGCAGCTTTCAAACAGATGAAATAACTACCAATCTAATCTTTCTTCTCAGTACATGCTACATCTGTTCTGGCAGACAGAGAATCCCTGTCTGTAAACAGCAACATTCAACCCCTAGGTGACGATGTAATGTGTCAAATGAAACATATTTAGCTAGTGGCGATCGCGCTTCATGAAAAGGCTCTGAAGACTTCTCAGGCTGTGTGAGACAGAATGGGAGCTCTATGATTGATTTATTCCCGGTGTTTTTTTTCTTCCTGGTAAATCCCCAAACTCCCCAGCATCGGAGCATTTTGTCGCCGTGAAACACCGCAGCTTCACCACCCGTCTTTTTGAACCGCCGTATCTCTTTGAGGGTCTTTGATTGCGCCCCCGCTGATTTTCCCTCCTTAAACCGGCATACCTGAGACGCAACGGCTGGTCCTAATCTGTCACTGTAAATCGCATTATGTTATCATCCGTCTGGAGAATGGCTTTGAGGCGGCCTGATCTGATTAACCAGATGTGTTACAAGAACAAGGGATTTAATTAAGGCTCTCGATTTTCGCAAGTCTGACTGATGTCTTTGTAATGTTGGCTCACTTCATAGGTCTATTCCACAGTATGCAGCAGATTTGAATTTTTTTTTAAATTGCATATACTACCCCAGTCAATTAAGACTATGAGGAATTGTCTGATTGTGTGGTTAAGCTTATTTGGTTGTATTTCGTTCAAATAGAGCTTGATTTCTGCGCGACATGCAGTACAATGTAGAAAGAGCCTTTAGGTTGTTTGTTCTTTATGTGACTCATAAAAGCTGGTGAAAGCACCAGGCATATGGCATGTTTAGAAAAGGGGGGGGGGCAAGGTACAGAGACAGTTATCAGGAGACAGCTTAATAAAAAAAAGCTGCACAGAGATGTGAGAGAAAGCTGCACATCTAAGTCAGAAGCCCTTTGCATGATGCCGTATCTGCTGATGACAAGATATCACTCCTGCATGATGCAGAACAGGGCCAGCGTTCAATCTTGCTCGAGTTGAGCAGCGCTGTGTAGTTTGTTTGCTTTGATGATCAGATGTCATGGTGATATGAATTATGAATACTTCTTCAAAATGTGATGGAGAGGGAACGAAACCATTTGAACCTTGGCATTGGTCGCCTTCTCTGGTGTGCTAATAAGCCCCGATTGGCCTTTGAAGTGGAAGTGTGTCACCTCATTGGGAAATGACGATTTGCACAGCCTAGATACCATCTCCGGGACGACCACAGTGATTCCTGTGACACATGCTTAATTTATGACTCATGCCAGGGGCACATTACAGTTTGACAGCGTGACTGGTGCATGGAGGGAGATTTTCATAACTTATTGACATTAAGTGGCTGCAAAACAATCTACGCCCATGATTTATCTTTGACGGAAACAGACCTGTACGCTTCAAGAGCAATCAGAGAAACACTGACATCCCGAATAAAAATTTCATGTTGTTTCCAAAGAGTGCCATTATCTTTGCAGTGATGGATGACAGATGTCTGTTAGGTCTTTCTCTTTTTATATCTCTCTCTTTCACTCGCTATCTCCCTCTCTCTCTTTCTGTCTCTCCCCCATGGTCAAAATTGATCTGTCTATAGCGGAATTATGACATTATGATATATCACTTCATAAACTAATTTAAGAGCCAGCTGCTTTGACCTCCTGTATTGCCTGCATTGCGTTGAAAGCCTGATTACCAGAGAAGTGTGTACAAGTGTTAATAAATGTGTGAGAAAGACCTGAAAATGTCAACTGATTGAGAGAGGGAACGCTCGCAATTTCCATTATGCTGCTACGGAAGGTCAAAATGCCATTGTAATGATTGATCACCGTCTGCAATATGGGCCTTTTTAACATGGGAATATGATGAATGGAAGCCACTGCAGATTCAGGGCAGATGAAGGCAGAAATGAATGGCGTTGAAAACTGAATTATTCCATAATAAAAGCTGTATAATGTGCAACAACATAATGTTTTGGAGGGGACAATAAACAATTTAACGCAAATTGAAGAATGGTGGGTAAATTTAATTTGTCAGTTATTTCTCTATACGCTTGTGTGTAAAGGTATGTCTGTGTGTGTGTGTCTGTGTGTGTGAATTGTGTGTTATATCATTTGTATATAATGCCATTCTTGCAAGCTCAAAATGCATTAATTAATAACTTACTGAACCTAATCTAACATTTGAATCTAAAGCTCTTTCTAGTGACCTGAGCCGTAGTCTCCTGTGCATATCACTCAGTATAAACCATCTGCTAAGTGAGCGCTTATATCAGTAGTCACTCTATCATTTTTCCCAGTCCTTAAATTGGCTCAGAATCAGATGCCATAGGCTTCTCTGCTTAGAGTAATAATATCTCTCCATTGCCTGGTCTTGTATATGCCCAGCCCTTGATCCTGATGCGGTGTGAGCGTGCATTGAGGAGAGTACATTAAGGGTGTGTTTTTCACTTTGTCAACTTTTGGGGGAAAAGGTCTTAGACGTGCAAATGCAGCTGGAGATGGATGGCGTCATTACAGTAACAGGCGTAGGCCGTTGGCAGACGAGACTTCTGCGAATCCATCATGTCAGGATTAAAGGTGCTGAAGGAGAGGCCATGGGATGGATTTACAGGAAGTGACATGGCACGTGTTTTCTTGGCTCTGTGCTGGCTTCTTACTTAACTCAGCCTTATAGTTATGCGGGTTGTGGAGAGCTAATTTTATAAGAGGCCCCTAACACCTCAATTTTTTTGTCACAAGATTTGGAGATATTTCTGGTAGAAATATTGGAAATATTGTAATCACTGTTACAAAAATTAATTAGATCCAATGCATTTATTTGGCAACAACCTTGGGCAATGATTTCCAGAGTGCTTTTAAGATTCAAAGAGAACACAATAAATAATGTATCGATCCCCCATGGGGAAGCATGGTACTCTTCCCAGCAAAGGGCTTTAGATGTAATTGGCCTGAGAGCCAACATTTGTCTTGATTACAGTCTATTTGAACCCATAAAGATGATCTCCGTATTGTCTCTTTGCCATGCTGTCATTCAGAACCTCGGTAAAAACGGATCCAATTCAGAGTGTTCACATGCGTCACCAGCCGTAATTTAGAACCAGCTGGTGGTCTTTAGCGCGGGTGCAGTTTTGAGATAAAGAAATGCATTATTCAAGTCAAATAACCGACAATGGTGAGAGCCATTTTGAAAATTGGTTGTCTGCACAGTGAGTGAGAATTGCTGCTTGTATTAGTAAATGTGGAGGCTGTGGCAGACACTGAGTTTTTTTTAAAGGAGCACTCAAACACTTTATTTACAAAATGTATGTTGTTGGGTGAGAGCAACACTGAAGTAAAACTTTGGCATGCATCCAGGCTCTTCTTCCACACTTTAAATAGGTTTTACATATCCTTTTATTTCAGTAAATGCCTTGGAAATGTGCAAAACAACAGAAGTGTCATAATATTTGCTTAGCTATTAGAGTATAATTGGACTATTAGAGTATATGATCTCTTCAATCATAACTGAAGACTTTGTGATATGAATTGTTATATGTAAGAATTTTAGTTTTAAACACTCTTTAACACTCTTAACTACAAATAGCACAGAATGTGAAGAAATAACTGTGTAACATAATGTCAAAAACACCTATGCACTGCCCAGCTATCCACAAAAGTTAGCATGATAACTAGCTAGCCCAGGTTCACCCACTCTCACAATAGGCACTGGTGACACTAGCAGAGCTTTGGCAGCAGTGTGGATGAGCTCTCCACAGGCCAGGTTTAAGCCTGTTTATAGCCAGTGACATGAATCTGGCTACCCTTTACAAAATGTATCTCACAATTCCTGTGAGTAGTGCACAGGCAGAACGTTCCTTCAGTCACTTTAAAATATTAAACGTACTTACATGCCACCATGGGCCAGGAACACCTCTCACAAGCTGTGCTACTTTCTACTGAAAGAGTGTGAGCTTCAAACATCGATCTGGATCATGTGATCAACAACTCAGTGAGATCGAAATGACACAAGGTGAATTTGTTGGATAAATGTTGATGTTGTCTCATTCACCTCAGAAATTGACTTGGCACCCCAGAAGCAAAATGATCAAAATCGACCCATTAGTTGTTGAGACTAGCTACTTGTTGTTTTTTGGTGGACTCAGGTGACAGTTATCTTGAAAATATGCAAATACTAAATTTGCCATTTAATGTTATCATCCAGAAATGTTGACTAGACATCCTAAGACTTGCTTTTTAAAGGGGTCACACTTGATTTTGCATGTTTTCCCCCTGACAAACGGGAATGAGCTCAGGAATGTTCTTTTAATTGTTAAAATCCCATTTCAGAGGCTAAAACAATGACAGGTGTAGTGCCTCGACTAAGTTAACAAATGACAGTTGATGTTGATAGATACACTAATGGAAGCCTAAGTATTTTTCAATCATTTAAGTGTTTTCATGCTACATAGCCTTCAGCCTCCCTCATACTGGCCAAACAGTTTGTTTACTTCTGCAAAGGGAGAGGAGGTAGGGGTGTACAAACACAGTAAGGGAGAGGTGTACACTGCCCCCAATCTGCTTGGGATTTAGCTTGCTAGCCGAGAGCTAGCCAGACTTCCATATAGCCCCTTAAGCAGACTACAAGCTATACCTCTAAAACATGAACCTCACATTTGCTATCCAATGCCCAATAGTAACCCTACATATCACCATGTAATGCATCATACATGTAGCGTGAAAGCTTCAGTATTCTACAGTAATTACACCATTCGCTGTGTCACTGTCACAGACTGGAGACGAAACAAAGAAATAGGATGCAAACGCTCAAGGCGTGTTTTACTGATATAAATCAAAGTGCCACGATGGGCAAACAAGGCAGAGATCACAGGACTGGAGAACAGCACATCTTGCTGATCACAAACAATTACACACAAAGACAAAGGAAAAAGCCCAAGGCTTACATAGGAGCTCAGTGAATACATTGGCTACAGGTGATAACTAAACTTAATGAACACATAGGCTACAGGTGAGAACTAAACTCAATTATCATATTGGCTACAGGTGAGAACTAAATTCAATTAACACATTGGCTACAGGTGAGAACCCAAACATGGAGGGAAAACTAAGAAGTGAGGGAAATACTAAAACACAGGAGAGGATGAACGGACTGGAGTAGCATATGGAGCAAGAGCAGGAACAGGAACAGAGGAGTGTGCAGCAGAGGTTGTGACAGTCACAATAACGAGTGACAATTAAATATTTTCCAAGTATGTGGCATATGCTTACATCAGAACCAAACAAAATATTCATCACATCTGTTAAAAATCTATTCCCTTCTTTAATTTTTCGAATATTTTTGAGCTGGGTCTAAGCATTTGACTACTCAGTGATGCATTGAAAATGTGAAATGTTTCGAAACGTCTCGCTTACAGCTTGTGATTAGCGAAACCAACCTACATGGCAATTGGCTAATTGTTTAAAGGTATTAAAGAGAGAAACAAGGTGTCATGAAAAGCCCATTTCTTTGGTCAATATCTCCTAACACCTCCGCAGACACCCAGTTTGTCCAGTTAAATTCCTCTCAGAGAGACTACTACTCCATTGAAAACTTTACATTAAGTTTCCTACATAAGTGAAGGCTTGGGACACTTCTTTTCACAGCAAGTAGTAAGGCACAGTGTGTAGTTATTGTACATGTTCATGGCTATTATTCTTCATAATAAAAAAATGATTTAAATGTACAGAGGCACATTCATTAAAAGTTGGTTAGTAACTATGTGACATTGTTGTGCATACGACCTTTGTGTGATGTTAAATTTACTGCTGCATTTTATTAATATACCCACAACGTCCACCAACAGCTGCTTGTATAACATTAAACTTCCAGTGGGAAATGGAGAGTAACAAATGAAAAACAAGTTATGTAAGTACAGGTCATCATTGTATACACTAATTATTATGGTGTGGTAAGTGTTTAGAGTTACAGCCCGCCTGTAAAATAAACCAGTAATTTACCCTGGCACTGATTAAATGCTGGAATTAAATCCGAAGGTCCCAAAGCACCTATGATTATTAGTTTGCCATTATTGCATGTGCTCACATAATGCAGATCCTCTCTAGGATAAGATACAGAGAACTTGGAGTTCAGTTGTCTCGTTCAAGTAATCTAGGTGTCAATATTGTCTCACAGAGCAGAAACTCGTCATCTTCAAAAATAGTTGTTCCAAGACTAAAGGGAGCTTAAAAGGCTATCCTGTTAATGAAATAAGTGAATTGTATCATATTAATATAACCGACCCAAAACCTATGGCTTATCATCAAATTACTGCTAATTCTAATGACCTCTCATTGTTTCCTATCCCACAGACCCATTATTACCATAATAATGGAGAGCAATCAGAAGCCCCTCTGTCAGACCTGAAAGTCTCGCCTTCCTGTGCCTGAAACAAAATTGCTCCTACATTTTCCTTTTCTGACAGCTTGTAATGTATGCTGTTAAGGCCCCGCCGTGACCATATGATTACCCTCATCACTACAGTCAGTGGAGATCTGAGTGTGTGTGTGTGTGTGTGTGTGTGTGTGTGTGTGTGTGTGTGTGTGTGTGTGTGTGTGTGTGTGTGTGTGTGTGTGTGTGTGTGCCTCTGTCTGTCAGCCATGGAGCCTGGAAAAGATTTAATTAAAATGAACTCTGCCTCGAGCCACCTCACAGATAGGGAGACTGCACTTACTGTGCCCTGCCAACCCTGTGTAGCTCATTGGTAGCTCTGAAGGGGGCCCTTCTCATTCTCTGTAGCACCTTTCATCACAGAGGAATGTGAAATAAATGGGGAAGTGTTTATGAGAGGGGATACACCATTAGATGTTAAATGCCTGGCCAAGGTGGAAGCAGAATAATTTCACAGATTTTTGACGGTGAGCGCTGAACAGAACAGATGGTGCATCAGGACTGATAACTGATCTTTAATGCAAAGCACCAGACTCACAGAGTAGATACTTGAAGGACATTTGGGGGAAAAGGATGTTGAGATGGTGTGTGTGTTTATTTGTACTTCTCTCATCAACACTCAGGACTGCTTTGTGAGTCACCTAAGAGGGAAGAAAAACATGTTTTTCAACGCTTTTGAAGATGAAAGAGTTCAAAAGTAGTTATCGTGCAAAATTGCCAGGTGATTGGCAGATTCTTACCTATGACACTTTAACCTTGGTCTCCTCTGAAATGCCAGAGAGGTCTGCAGCGTCCGTGAATGCACTGACCATCCCCATCTCTGTCAAAATGTTTTTGAGGGGGACGTCAGTGGAGATGGAGAATTTTGGTAGGAAGATGTCAACAGACCTGAAATACAGAGACAAGCAAAAAGGTTAAAAGGCTTTGCATTTCCTGTTTGTCACTGTTTTCAATTGCTAATTTAGGCCATTTATCACAGATGTTTCCTGAAAAAAAAAGTATTTCAAACCACATGCCATTTATCGTAAATAAGAAATGCTGTATACAGAATTGCAGATGTACTAGATACATTTAATTTAGCAGATGCTTTTATCCAAAGGCAGTTCATTAAAGGTAAACACTTTGCTGGGATGCCTGTCCCATGAGACCTAGCTAGTGTTGTTAGCACCTTGCTTACAGCTAAGCTGTAAAAACACATCTACGAGATCAAAACAGATTTATAGTGCATCTGAAAAAAAAACACTCCAGTCACCCTCTGAACAGGGAGTTGTGCCAATGTCTAAGGTGATCTTTGCAGATCTGTGCGTTTGTTTGTGGGGAGTAGGGAAGCGAGAGATCTGAGTCAGCTCTAGTGGAAATGAACAACACAACAGTGCCATCTGCTGGTGGAAGAAGAGCAGGTAGGACTGATGGGTGAAGGGGATGGTGATATTTACACACCAAATGAAACAGCATCCTAAGTCCTAATAGCTTTTTATGGATTGTAAGCAGTAGCATTCTGCTCAGCAAATGACTGCAGAGTGGATGACCGAGACATTTTCATTCTGTTGCACATTGTTTCACAGTAAAGTTTTCATCGCCAGTCTATCTGCAGTCTTGGCTGTCATTTGAAGGGCTTATGTAGTAGACAATAGGATAGAAGTCCATTCAGTGTTCGGGAACTAGAATTAACCATAGGAATTGTAAACTCTCTGGGAAAGAGATGACATGCAATGCACTGCAAGGCAGCAAGACACAATTGCCTTACCTCCACACTGAAGTTGTTTACATGTATTTGAAAGTAGGTGCTTGTGTGAGGGGAGGCTGTTTTTTCTGCATTTAACAAAGCCTTGACCTTTGAACTCACCAGTCAGATCCCTGTAAGCATGTTTCCTGTAAGACGCCTCTTCAAAAATCAATAAAACGTACAAGAGGCCAGAGAGCTGAAAGTGCAAGGTTGCACATACATTTTGCATATGTCAACAATGGAGTAACTATGCACTATGCTTTCTGTAAGCCTTAACCTAAAATGGACCTGGCTTTTGCCCATCCATTTCACCAAATTAGAATGTGAAGTGCCTTTCAGTTGGGTTTACATTCAAGACTAAAAATAGATGTCCCTTCTGTGTATTCCATTCATAGAATAATATTTTTCAGCATCTTATAGCAAGTCTTCAGTTTCACCAAGGGATGTAACTTTTTGGGTCTCATCTTTGCCAGAAAATTGTTTAAAACTCTGATTAATCTAGAGGTTTTCAAACAACATCCGTAGCACATGGACACAACACCATCAGACAAGGTGCGTGGGGTATTTTGTAGGCATTCAAAAAAATAAAGTTGTCCAGTTGGCCGTGTTTCAAGCTATGGGGCGGGGATCCATGTGACCTCCTTGTCTGCTGGGCACTGTGAGAACAACTGTATTGATTGCACACACAGTGCTAAACCAATGTCTATTGACCAACCAAAGGTCACAGTGGAATGTACTCCAGGTTAGGCCTCATCCGTAGGGGTTTATTTGCTGGGAGCCCTGTTTACATTACTGTTGCAGAAATAGGGTAAAAATGCTCAAATGTTGCCTTGTCTAGCTGTTTCATATTCATGCAATATACTTCTGCCATCCTTCCTCTGAAATGATGTAGGATGTTTTGGGTGTTTTTGTATGTCTCTGTACAGTATGTTTTGCTGTGAGGTTTTAGTTTCACACCCTTTACTTATAATTGAAAGACAAACAAACCAATTCACAACATATTTTGTAAACATGTATTGTACGTTTTTTTATTTGAAGACATAGGTCAAGATGACATTATCACCAAGAACAGAAATACTGTATATCCGTAACTTTATGAATAGTAACATTCCCACGTTTAAGAAAAACACACAGAAACACGCGCGCACGCTTACATAGACACACAAGTCTTCTTACAGGCCTCTTTTTTGACACAGCTCAGTTTAGACTGTTGGGTTTGTGATCTTGCCCATGAAGAGGATGCTCTTGGTGCTGTCTTCCAGGATCAAAACCAGAAAAGGCCTGTTGAGGTTGACGACATTGGGGAGGGACATGGGCATGATCTCGATGGTGGTGACCGCAGCGGCTTCAGTGCCCTTCTCATCAACACTCAAGACTGCTTTGTGAGTCACCTGAGAGGGAAGAAAAACGTGTTTCTCATCATTGAAATATCTAAAAAAAATCTTCAATGCATTTGAAGATGAGAGTTTAAAAGTAGTTATCGTGCAAAATTGCCAGGTGATTGGCAGACTCCTACCTTTGACACTTTGACCTTGGTCTCCTCTGAAATGCCAGGGAAGTCTGCAGCGTCCGTGAATGCACTGACCATCCCCATCTCTGTCAAAATGTTTTTGAGGGGGACGTCAGTGGAGATGGAGAATTTCGGCAGGAAGATGTCAACAGAGCTGAAATACACAGAGAGAAGCAAAAAGGTTTAAAGGCTTTGCATTTCCTGTTTGACACTGTTTTCAATCTCTAATTTAGGCCATTTATCATACATGTTTCCTGGAAAAAAAGTATTTCAAACCACATGCCATTTATCGTAAACAAGAAATGCTGTATACAGAATTGCAGATGTACTAGATACATTTCATTTAGCAGATGCTTTTATCCAAATGCAGTTCATTAAAGGTAAACACTTTGTTGGGATGTCTGTCCCATGGGACATAGCTAGTGTTGTTAGCACCTTGCTTCACCGGCTAAGCTATAAGAACACATCTACGAGATAAAAAAAAACACTCCAGTCACCTTCTGAAGAGGTTTTCGTGCCAGTGTCTAAGGTGATCTTTGCAGATCAAAGCCTCAACCTCCTTCATCTTCCCCTCATCTGGCAGCACGATCATCATGGAGGCGTTTCCCTTGTAGGGCAGCATGAGCACAGTGGTAAAGTTGTCCTCGTCCTCGTAGAGGTCATAGCGGCCAGACCTCTGCATCATGTCCACTGTCACCTTGGTCTTCTCATCCACGTGGAAGTCTGCTTTGCGGGTGAGTTTCTCATCAAAGTGCTTCTCCCATTTACCTACAGATGGATTTCAGACTGTGGTCAGGCTCGAGAGATAAAGAAACCCAACATTTTCATCATGTTGATATGCCAAATGGCTACAGGCTATGGTAGTACTTGGAATAGTCCACAGTACCTTTGTCAGAGCTTAGATAATTCATGATACAGGTTAAGTCAGGGCCTACCTCTGAAGTGGATATAGCTGATTAACATCATGACGGTGTCTGGGTCCAAAGAAGTCACCATGTCAGTGATCTTATTGTTGGTCTTCTTGGCGATGAACTTGTTGATCTCCGGCACAGCTACATCAGGCTTGGAGAAGTCCACGGAGAAGGCCTCACTCTCATAGTAGTGTTTGGCGTCCGTCAGGAACTTGTCGAGAACCTTGAACCCTACTCCGATAGCTAGTGCTGCACCAGTATCCAGCTGCATGTGTTCCTGTCCGTGGCCCAGCATGTGGAGCATGTGTTCGTATCCCTCGTTGACCTCTGCTGGCGTGAGGCTGCTGTAGCTCAGTGTGGAGTAGAGCTGTGTGAGGGTCTCGTCCTTGGCGCCCAGCGCCAGCATGGAGAGGGCCATGGAGATGGCCACGGGCGAGAAGAAGACATTCTTGGAGTCGGGGAGGGCATTAAGCTTCTTGTAGAGGGCGAAGGCGAAGTCGGCGTTGTGCGGCATCAGCTTGTGGCACTGTGCGTCCCCACCATCGTGCTGGGGGTGCGCCTCGTCCTTGCCGTGGTGGAGGTGGTGGTGGTGGTCGGCCTGGTGGGGGCCATGGTCGTGGCCTTCGTGCGGGGCAGCTTGTGCCACAGACAAAAGCAAGGCGACGGTCACACAGCAATGCAGAATGCCTCTCATGTTACGACCTATCAGGGGGGAGGCAAAGAAAAGTGCCAGTTGTAGGCATGGTTATTTCAGACAGTTCAATCATTATCTGATGATGCAAAACCAATAAAATGTAAAATAACCACAAACACTCCAAATCACACACTTGAGAAAAGCAAGGGAAGAGGGGAAACATAATTAGTCCAAAAAAAAGCACAGGAAATGAATGCTAAATAAGATTTAAATTGAGTTGAACAGTCACACTTTGCTGCAATAATTGAACAAAATCCATTTTCTACACTATGGAAAACAATTCTGAGTAAAAGCTTTTCAGCCAAATGTGAAAACTCAATTTGCAATACATCAAGCAGTAGTTCTTAAATCATTTTCACCAAGAACCGTCAACTGGACAAAAATAACCCCTTATCCCTTCAAAAAGTACAGCAGTCAGAAAATCATGACCAGTGATGCTACTTACCACTAGGTTTCTGTGCCAGAGACTACTTTGGCAGTGGTCTGACATTTTATAGACTTTTTTCTCCAATCAGCTGAGTAAACCTCAGTAAATATTAACCCACCACAACGGCCCACGCTTTGACCTCAATGGAACGCACAAGCTCACTACTCAAAGTGACGCAACATGATAGTTGAGTCAGCAACAAGCAGGATTGGAACTCTCTGTTTTTGAGTGATTTAAAAAGTTATTGAGTGATCCCCCCTGATAGGTGAAAATTCACCCTAGTTACCTCAGGACTCCGGAGCTGCATATAAGTATATTTATTAGACAAACAACAATTGCAATCGGGCTTACACCCAGCACAAGGCTGAAAGTGAAGCAATGATAAACACATCGCACAAGGTTTATATAGACAGAAGTTTAGCGTTCAGCAGAGATAACCATGTGGTGGATTTCTGACGTCAAGGATGGAAGTTTGGCAAGGTCGGAAGAAGCACAGTTGGAACCTTCTTATCACCTCTGGTCTAAACATGCTCTTGTACATATGTAGACTAAGTGGCAACTAATATTCTAAGTTACACACACGCAGAAACACAGAAAAGCCATGTTCCTGCTTACATAAGTAAATGATTCATATAAGGTAATTAATAATACAAGGCACTTGATTATTATATTCTTAAGTCATTAACAGTGTTTGGAAATGATCTCCATCAGTCCCTCCTTTTATCCGTTTCAATGGATAATTCAAAATCACAATCAAAATCACAAATCATCTTTCTTAATTCGTCAATTATCAATTTCAATGGATAACCTCAAAATCATCACTCTGAGCTTCATCACATGGCTTTTCGGAAAAGAGATCATTACTGAACATCACTCCGTAAGTTAATCATTTAAAATGTCATCATATTTCTCATCACACATTTGTATACGTTGCATTTGTAGGCCAACATAGTGAGCGTCGACTGTGTGTGTGTCATTAGCTCGCCTAGGCTTCAGATAACATTCAAACAAGGCCTCTTTGCTGTCCTTGAAGGCCTTCTGCAGAACACATTGGCTGTTGAATATTACTGGGCAGGAAAATGTAAACAGTCTCTTTGTGGAAAGTGTGTTTGGGCAGTCTGGTTCCCCCATCACGGATGATCTTTGGCTAGGGCCCATCGCGGACATTTGACCAAGATCCGTGCCTGTTGTGATCAATATGTTAACAGTACCAAAATGTAGAGTAGTGCAGTTAATATCAAAAGTTCCACACATTATTTCATTTTTCCCTTGTAACTCCCCATGACTTCACAGAGATAGGACCGCCCCGCCCTCCCAGTATACACTAGGCTCTTTTACCCCACTGGACAGTGTTGTTTTCTTCACCAGGTTTGAGACGAAAAATTGCCTAAGGCAAAGAATCCCCTTTGTAGCTGGACTTCTGTCACAGTGGCCCGGCCTTGGAAAACTGTAGAGGAACACAGCTCCTATCCTCTGTCTCTTTCTAAGGAAGGCTTACTCGTTTACAATGTGTTAGATGTTGACAGTAGCACTTTGTATGGTCTGTCCCACTTGGGCGAGTGGCAGTGTTTTCTTTTGAGGCTGTTGATTAGGACCCAATCTCCTCACCCAACCTTGGTTTCAGCCTCACAGGTTCTATCCCCACTTATTGAGGCATGTTTTCACCATGGCTCAATATTGCAGCATATCTTTTAGTATTGTGAGATCTAAGTCTTCAAAGTGCTTTACATAAAATCCATAAAAGCAAGCAGCAAAAGCAATACATGGAGTAAAAAAAATAATCAACATCGTATCAGAACCTGATGTTCCGATAGGCTTCTTGGATAACTAAAATCATGATAAAAGGAATAAAAGTAATAAAACCCTTCTGCCTGGTCTTAAGCTCAGTCGGAACCATAGTGCTGCTTCGTAGATTCCGCCTTACCCTGTTAAATATTTTCCCTAGCTATGTTTCCCCGCCCAGAGGCCACCCTTCCTTCTATACCCTTCCTTCAGAGGCCTTCTCGTCTTCTTCCACCGAACGCGCTTCGGGGCTTCGGGAGAGACACTAGCTCTCCTTTACAGGCTTAAGGAAGGTGACTGTGCCCAGGGGACTAGAAAATTCGTTAGGGAAATACTGTATGTGTGACTCCTCCGTATGGTTGAGGTCCTGATGATTAGCCCAGCGTGGAGAGTCGATGAGGTTGTTGGAATCCCGGACACGAGCCCCCACATATGATAGGTGAAAATTCACCCTAGTTACCTCAGGACTCCGGAGCTGCATATAAGTATATTTATTAGACAAACAACAATTGCAATCGGGCTCACACCCAGCACAAGGCTGAAAGTGAAGCAATGATAAACACATCGCACAAGGTTTATATAGAGAGAAGTTTAGCGTTCAGCAGAGATAACCATGTGGTGGATTTCTGACGTCCGAGGCAAGGATGGAAGTTTTGCAAGGTCGGAAGAAGCACAGTTTGAACCTTCTTATCACCTCTGGTCTAAACATGTTCTTGTACATATGTAGACTAAGTGGCACCTAATAATAATAAGTTACACACACGCAGAAACTCAGAAAAGCCATGTTCCTGCTTACATACTGTAAGTAGATGATTCATATAAGGTAATTAATAATACAAGGCACTTGATTATTATATTCTTAAGTCATTAACAGTGTTTGGAAATGATCTCCATTACCCCCCACCTGTGAAATTGTTTGGTCTTTGAAATGTTTTCTCTTGTCACGCTCTGCAATCATAGGAGTCTGAGCACAGTAGCTGGTAATCTCTGCTTCTTAATCATGTCTGTTGCCACTGTGGATGTAACAGCCCCCATGCACCCCTTGCAGACTTTGTAGTGGCCATGCATGGGGCTGCAGGCAGCAAAGGGGAAGATGATTGACTGATTAGCCACACCTGGGGAGGTGTGGGAGCTAGGAACACCTGTGGCTTTCTCTTTCTGTTATTGACTCTGAGTTTTGTAGGGTTTGTTGAGAGTTAATGTAGTTCTATGACCTGGGGTACGTTCGTCGTAGAGTTGAAGCTAAGTTAAGCAATTGGCCTTTTAGCCCGTTAAGATTAGCGAGCTGATTGAGAACAGCAAATATCGGTTCGTTAACGGCTGATCCGCATCCTAATCATGTGGTTAATTTCAACCAGGCTAAAGTTATCATGGCATTTGCGCGTGCACGTCCTACTTCAAAAGGCAGGAAAGGTCGATCACCAAAACCATGATTTTCTAACGGTATAATGGTTCTAAACTCAAAGAAAAGGGCTCTTTTTTTCTCCGCTGGCGAGTAGGAGATGAACATGAACGCTTATGAAGAATACAAGACCATAATCATGGCAAAATTCAACACCACCACCGCTGTGAGAGCAAGGTGTGTTGGGATGTTTATAGATTGATATCTATGTATAAATACCTGTCGGCAAGTGTCCACTGGTACAGAGGTTTCCTCTACCGGTTTGAATCTGCATGGTTGCTAGTTCAAATCCCATCACCTCCTTCCTCGATGTAGTTTTACATTTCCTTGGAAGTCGCTTTGAATAAAAGCGTCTGTTAAATGACTAAATGTATTAATAACAAATGCAATAAATTGAAGCAGTGAAAATAAATTGTCTGTATTTCTCTCTATTCTTATCATGAGTCCACCTTAATCATTTTCTACAATAATGATATGCTATGGTGTACTAATAACACTCATATAATTATGAGTGCTTTGTTCTCCGCATCACCGACACTACAAAAATGTACCACTCGCAAAAAAGCGCAAGACAGTCAATGTTCGACTGTGGTGTTTGCAATAAATGACTCGAGAAGGTCTCGGTAGCGCTCATACAAGAATAATGGATCTTGGCGATCGCAAAGAACTCTCTAATCTAACTCTAATATCAGTCCTTGGTCAATGGGATCCCTCCTTTTTCCGGGGGTGTGGCAAGCTTATCCAGCTACACTTAAGTTAGCCTGCCCTGGAGCAGGTTAGTGCTAATCGATATGTAACTATGGTGATTTATCAAAAGTTGCTTCCACGAACCAAAAAGAGGGGCGTTTTTTATCTTAGCCTGAAAATTAGCTCGCTAAACCGCTTAGCGAGCTACGACGAATACCCCCCTGTGCTGTATGGTGAATTTTCAGTAGCTGGTGTTTTTCTGGCTTGTGGTAAGCCCAGCCCTGTTGAGTAGAGCAGGTGCAGGAAGCTGTTCAGAAACCATATGCTTCTAATGGTTTTTTGTGTTTCTATATTCTCACCATCCTTTGTACGCTGGTGCTTACTATGTGTTTTTTTTGTGCTTTGCATTAACATATTTATCGCCTAGATTTCAATTTAATTAATTAATGTAGTTATTGACAGTGGTCATCTGAGATACACAGAGACTGACTTTGCAGTTATGCTGTATTGAAAGATAGACAATTGTATGAGGGGATAATACATTCAAATTAAACAAAGAAGAGCAATCTAAAGATGGAATTTCACAGTGATCAGGTACTGAATGCAAAATTCATTACTTGGCTGCATGTAAACTCAATTTGCAGGCTGTTTATTGTGTTAGTCAACAACTAGCTGATTGCTGGTTCTCAACTGCTGTGATTTTTGCGGGCAGGTTTAATTGATTTACTTGAAAGTACAAAGGTTGCAGTCTCAACACCAAAGAGACCCAAAGACATTAACACGTTTAGTTAAAAGCTGACTCACTGTCACTCCCTGACAGAGCAGAATGTAAACAATCCCCTATCTGGAAAACTCAATCATCAATCTAATTCAATCCAGAACTTTGGCCATCAGGTCATCACCACTATCCATCTGCTGAAACTTTTGATTTAGATAACCAATAATAATAAAATGTCCTTTAACCCTCCTATTACATTCAAATTTACTAACATCTTTTATCTTTTACCCAAGTTTATGTGTCAGGTACTTTAGGTTTGTTTGATGACTACCTAAATAGCCCTTTAAATAAAACAATACCCCCACCCACCCCCCTTATACATCCCGAATACATGTTACACGACTATGAAGAAATATGCAGATCACCATAAAATCTCTCTGATTGACTTAAAATTGGAAAGAAATATCCTTCTGGTGTTTTATGGCTTCATATTATTTCTAAGTACATATATTGTTGTTATCTATAACATTTGGAATACAAAACAATTTCTGTTATCAGGAATAGTAACAATGTGATGAAAAAAATGTATACATGTATTTCTTATATATTTTATACAATTAAAACAGCCTGGGGTCAAATTGACCCCAAACAAAACCCATGCGTACAACATGTGTACAGGACATCATCATGTTAATTTTGTGTTTACCCAGTTGTCCCTATTAAATTAGGAAAAGTCGAGTTATCCGGCTTCCGGTTGAGACACCGACAGGATGACAGGATAGAGAAATCTCTCCCGATTGAAAACTTTTTGAAAGCCCCGAAAACTTTGAATTTAAGTGTGTAGAGAATTCAAATTAATAAGTGAAAGGGGTGAGCAATGTCTACTAGGTTCAAAAACAAAAAAAGCGTGCAGCAATTAGGGATGCACGACGAAACAGAACAAAGTCGGAGCTGTTCCAATGCTAACACTGAAGGCCAAGATGGCGATTTAACGGCTCATAAATAATGAAAGTAAATACTAGACTGGAGGAGGCTGAAGGACGAATTGTGAATGCTGAGGAAAGGATTCAGAACACCGAGGATATCCTATCAGAAATGCTTAAGCTACAAGCCCAGTTGGAAGCTAAAATAACTGACCAAGAGGGCCGCTCCAGACGAGAAAATATCCGACTATATGGAATCCCAGAAGGGGCTGAAACAGACTCCCCGTCGATGATTATGTTCGTGGAAAAGTTGCTCCGGGAAAACCTCGACATAGCCAAACTTGCGAATTTACAAATCGAGAGAGCCCATCGCGCACTTGGACCACAGCCACCATCGGATGCACAGCCGAGATCCATACTGGTAAAATTCCTCAGCTTCAGAACCAAATAATCGACACTCCGCGCGGTGTGGCAAAAGAAAGGACTTATCTGGCAGGGGAAACGAGTTAACCTGGACAACGACTATGCCCCGTGCATTCTCCAAAAGCGGAAAGAATATGCAGAGGTACGGAGGATTTTGAAGGACCGCGACATTCAATTTCAAACCATGTATCCAGCCCGGCTAAAAGTGAGCTATAGGATAGACTATTTTTTTATTTACAATAGAGACCTGCATAGAATAGGGCAATGTGACATAGGACCAATTGCTCCTTCAGATCATAGTCCTATTTACATATCTGTGTGCCTTAATAGGAGGCCAAAGTCTACACTGTGGAGGCTGAATTCAAATATTCTGAAATGACATAGGTACAGAAGAAATACAGAAAATCTGCTATTTTAAAAACAACGATATTATGAAGTAGGTGGGAAATCGATGAAACTCTTATCATATAAATTAAGAAAGCAACAAGCTGATACGGCCATCTACAAGATAAGGAACCCTGAATCAGGAGCAATTGAGTGTAGGCTAGAGAAAATTCAACAGAGTTTTGAAAAGTTTTATGAGACACTGTATTCCCAACTACAAATTGATAACAACCTTCAGATTGAATCATTCCTCGCCTCTCTTGATTTACCCTCCGTTACAGATGAACAAAATTAAAATTTGTTTGAAGATGGTTTTACCCCAGAGTGCGAGAGCAGTTGGCCCCAACATTACTGAGAGCTTGTAATTGGGTACTACAGAAAAGGGAAATTCCACCCTCTTGGAGGGAAGCTATAATTTCAGTCAATTTGGTTTCCACGAGTCTATTATTGCAACATTCCAAGCACTATATGATAGTCCATACGCAAGGATCAAAATGAATGGTGACCTATCAGAATCCTTCATCCTGGAGCGTGGGTCCAGGCAGGGATGTCCTGCCTCCCCCCTCCTCTTTGCCCTATTTATTGAGCCACTGAGCCAATGGATCAGACAAAATGTTTACATTAAAGGAATAAGTATGGCAACTGATGAGCATAAACTCGCTCTGTTTGCTGATGATGTACTGATATACTTAGCACAGCCCACACAGACATTATCTAAATTGATGGATATATTAGAGGAATATGGAACACTTTCAAGTTATAAGCTAAATATCCAGAAGACTCAGGTAATCACATTTCATTATAACCCACCTAGTTGTATTAGAGGGAAATATAATTTGAAATGGGACGCAGATTCAATAAGATACCTAGGTGTTGACTTACCTAAAGATATCTCAAAGTTATCCGATCTTAATTATGGCCCCTTGAATGCAAAAATAAAGTCGGACATACTACGATGGAGCCTCATTCCCATCCTGAGCCTGAGCTCCAGAGTGGAATCTGTTAAGATAAACATCTTACCAAGATTGCTGTATCTCTTCCAGACTCTTCCAGTGGAGATATCTGCTAATCAGTTTATGGAATGGGACTAGATATATCTAGATATTTATGGCAAGGGAAAAAACAGAGAATTAGATACAAAACGCTACAATTAAGAAAGGAAAGTGGAGGTTTAGGCCTACCTTGTTTACTTGAGTATTATTATGCAGCTCATTTAAGGCCTTTAGTATGCTGGTATTAAGATTGTCTCCAGACTGTACAATGGTTTTTGCCAGGCCAAACTCAATAACACACTGTATGTTAAAGGGAAGTGGGAGAAGGAGGGTAATTTGGTTATCTCTGAGGAGGACTGGGAAAGATTATGTAAATTACAATGGGAATCCACATGTTCAACTATGTGGCGAGAATTTAGTTGGAAAAATCGTATATGTTTTTTTATCACGCCCCTACAAAAACGACACCAAGGGAATGGCGTAGGGCAGGGGTTCTCAAACTTTTGCAAGCTGGGCCCCCCCAAAGCTGGTTAGGGGTACTTGGGGCCCCCCCATCCCCAGGGCCGCTGGCGCCCGCGGCCCGCCGCCACCGCCCTCAACTACACCACCATATATAGATAGATAGATACCGTAGATAGCATACTGTTATTGATAGGCCTGACATGTCAAGGTTAGGCTATTGTTATTGTTAGGCCCATACAGACAATTATTATAACTATTATTATTATTATTATTGTTATTATTATTATCAGTAATAGTAGGCCTATTAGTAGGCTATTCATTAGTATCACCATCATTATGTTATTATTATTATTATTATAATTAATGATTATCGACCAATTATTATTATTGTATTATTATTATTATCGTATTATCATAATAATAATAATAAGTGTTATTATTGCTATCATTAGGATACTGTTATTATTATGGGCCTCTTGTGATCTTTACAACAAAAAAACCTACAGGTCTGTCAATGTGAGACATGAGCCTGCTTTGCACTGCAAAGGTCCTCAAATCTTGGGGCAATGTTTGACAAACAACATATCCTCAGGTCATCCTCGATCTGTGTGCGGTTGCGGTATTTAGTTTTGAGCGCAGTCAGTCTTGAAAAGCGTGCCTCGCACAAATATGTCGACGCAAAAAGGAGGAGCATTTTTAAGGCTATGTCGCAAAGCTGATCATTGCTACCCAGAATGACGAAAGAGGGGAGATGCTTAAGTCTACTGTCACTCTTCAGCTGCTCTTTCATGTCTACTGGCAGCTCGTCTGCTGAGCAGAGAAATGGATCCCGAACTCAGGCGAATGGACGGTAGTCCTCTTTGTAGGACCCAAACTGATTTCTGATATTCAGCGAGATATTCTATATTCTGTCGAGATATTCTGTCATTATTCTACACGTCTTGCGCGGCCGGCAAAATCAGTGTTTCGGCAATTGTATGGGGTTTGCCAAGCTTAGCAATTCTATGAGCAACTACATAAGATGCCTCCAGACACTGCTTGGAGATGGTGGTTCGTTGTTGCTGGAGGCCATCACGTTTATGTTTAAAGAAGTCCACAGGCTTCTCTTTCTGACTTTTACGAATCAGAAACGTGTCCATAGTTGTGTTTGTTTGCTGATACAGTGTGTGTGAAGTTAATAAAGTTCTAATTTCAACGTCGTGTTCTTGTATGTGTGGTTGTGAACAACTTGCACACGAATAATGGATAAGGCTGTGCTAGGCAATGATTCCTAACAAAACGAACTGTACACAATGTAGACAGGGACAGCACAAAATAGTATTCAAGTGCTGGTGTTTTATTTGTTGCAACACGGTGGTTGATCAAAAAATGTAAAGGTAGATGTTAAGGAGAAAAGGGCTAGCTGCAGTTGGAAGTAGGTAGCTAGCTAGGCTAGCTCTCGGGGCTACGAGCTTTTTCAAAAGACTGTGGAGAAAATTACTCCTTACAATAGGCTACGAATAGACCTACTGCAAGTGCAGTTAGGTATTACTAAGGAAGGAGTGAGTCTTTAAAAAGACTGTTTATAAAGCAATGAATATCTGAATGATAGAGGAAACAAGAGAAATTGAACAAACTCTGCAGAGTGTTGTCTCAGGGTGAGCGCTTACCATGTCTGCCCCCCCCTGGAGAGTGTTCGCGCCCCCCACTTTGAGAACCACTGGCGTAGGGTGTTGGAGATTATGTGGATTGAATGAAGCCAATCACCTCCATGTTTTCTGGGAATGCCCACTTCTAGTTCCATACTGGCAGGAGATTTATAAAGACTTAGAAGCTATTTTTGGTGTTGACATCCCCTTCAAGTTTGACACCTTTTACCTGGGGAATATTCCATTCGAAACGTGGAACAGCGACGCTAGGAAATTGATGCTAATACTTGTGGTGGCAAGTAAAAAGGCTATCACAAGAAAATGGTTAAAACCAGAACCACCTACAGTGGATGAATGGATAGATATAATCCATGATATATATATATAATGGAAAAGCTGTGTTTCTCACTTAGAATTCAGAAAGAAAAATTCCTTTGGATCTGGACTAGATGGACTGAGTATATTAAACCTATACGATCAGATTTTTTTTAAATTGTTAAAAGATCTTTGAGATATGTAATGTGAAAGCTCCCCATGTTCGTGTGTTTATATATATATATTTGTTTTCATTTTTTTTTATTTTTAAGAAGGTAAACCTTTGGTCAACAAAGAATTGACAGATATTTTCAAGTTCAAAAATATATATTTAGCATAGAAATGTGCCCTGAATTAGGAAGGAACTTGTGTGTTTTCAAAGTATTGAAGCATTAAGGTATTGTAAATGTGT
The DNA here is from genome assembly GCF_900700415.2 of Clupea harengus. Taxonomy (NCBI): domain Eukaryota; kingdom Metazoa; phylum Chordata; class Actinopteri; order Clupeiformes; family Clupeidae; genus Clupea; species Clupea harengus. The sequence continues at coordinate 9,480,677 of NC_045166.1, forward strand.
CATGTTTTGATTGTACTCTTGTCAATACCCAGATGACCAAAATAAAAAGAAAATAATAAAAAAAAAAAATTAGGAAAAGTCATTAAATATTAAGCAAAAAAAATTATGTCAATCATTTATTTAGAGATGTTAAACATTGAATGGGGTCAAATTGACCCCAAACATAATAGGAGGGTTAACATTTTGAACAACTGGGACTATAGACTATGGACATGTAACCCCTCTGAATTTGTCTGCGTTGTGTAGTTTTTTCATAGAGAAAGCCGGGAGACGTGGGTGAAGTTCTCCAGTTTATTCACCTGGCACAAACAATATCACGGGACTCCTTAGCACAGCAGCATGGGACACCTTACAGTGTGCTAATCGTGACTCTATATCCCCGAACTCTGATACATCGTTAATTCAAGTTTAATTACAAAGTAATATATCTAATTGAAATATATACAATAAAACACAAAACATGTACCTGGCACAAACAATATCACGGGACTCCTTAGCACAGCAGCATGGGACACCTTACAGTGTGCTAATCTAAGAGGGAGATTAAACATTAGCTATTCACACGTGTGATTTTGAACATCGATTAAAATATACATTCAGAGGTGCATAATTCCTAAACCAAACACACTATTTACATGAGGATATAATGTGGAACACCTCTCTATAATCAGTATGGATTTAATACATTCAGTCATTGTATTCTAAAATAATAATGTAGGAGCTCTCTTTATGCACAACTCACCGTGACTATATCCCCGAACTCTGAGGAGAGCCACTCTGTACAACATGCCTAACCCCTAGAGGCCACTATTTCCCCAACAACATGACTTATGCACATGCTCAGTGTGATTAAATAGCACAAAAAGGATGCAAGTGGAAGAAACCAAATCTTCACTGTTACATTCTCCCCCTCTTAATTCCACTTGCACATAAAAACAAACCATCCACACCCCTGCGTAGGACAATCCCTAATAACATTCAAAGCTTGTAACAAAAAAACATGAAAAACATGCCCAGGTACCAACAGTATGCCTAAAACATTCCATAACACCACCTCTTCAGGCCATTATTTACAATACATTTACAATACATTCATGAATTGAAATAGGTATCCCCTTGTATACCTCTGTCAACCAAAAGGCTGTTCATTTAAGAACTCACTTAGAGTCGCGCTATACACAAACTCTACAATGAAGACCTATAAAGTGCCATTTACACTTCACATCCAATTCACTGACATGCACACATAGTGCACCATATCAAAACCACAAAAATAACAGGCCACAGTATCAAAATCAAAAAATAAAACAAAACAAAGGATAGGAAGTAGGAAGAGTCTACCCTAACCAATCGTTCTGACACTAAGAACTGAACCAGCCCATTTCCTGAGCCTTTGTGCTTTTAAACTGGTCTGGGCTGACATGTTGTAAATTAGCCTATTCACAGGCCTAATGATACGACCTACCCTGGACCTACGTGTAGGAGTGTCAGAAAGGTGCTGGGCCTGTGTGGGATCAAGAGGACCTAAGGGCTCAGTGTGGGTGTTTGGTGCAGTAGGGCTCAGACTGTCTACATCATGGGCAGTATCAGCATCAGTAGCACAGGTCTCTCGATCCTGCACAAGACCGGCAACTACCTCACTGTAGGACACAGACTCATGGTCGGCTGTCAACTCAGTCATTTCGTCATCCTGCGAGTGGGCATCATTGTCAGGGCCTTCAAGTGAGTGATCTGGCTCCTCGACAGAGATTTGGGACACCCATTCACTAGTGCGGACAGTCCTGTCGACGCACTCATCTGTGTCATCATCGCATTCAACACTGCAGGTAGAGACCAAAGAGACACTCTCATCTTCAGTTTCGGGCATGACAGGGAGAAAATTGACACACAGGAGCATGTTACGGTGGACTACTTTAGTCTGTCCTGTCACTGGGTTGAGTATTTTGAAGATGTGAGTCTTTGGGTCACAGTCCGTTACAGTGTAAATTACGTTCTCCCATTTGTCTGCCAACTTCTTCCGGCCTCTCTCGCCCTTGTTAGCAAGCAGCACTCTGTCGCCGCACACAATCTGGCCACCTTTCACTCGCCGGTTGTAGACTCGAGCTTGGTGTCTCTGCTCTCTGCTTGTATTCTTTTCAACGAGCAGCATCGCCTCACGGAGATCCTTCTGTAGTGAGTCAACAAACTTTGGGTAAGGGGCATCACCGTCTTCCCTCAGCACAGACTTGAACATCACATCCACAGGAAGCCGTGGGATGCGGCCAAACATGAGGTAGAATGGGGCAAAGCCGGTCGTTTCGTGAATAGTGCTGTTGTACATAAAGGTCAAAGTGTGCAACATCTGGGGCCAAGACTGTTTCTCTCTGGGCGGGAGCACCCTGATCATGTTACCGAGGGTACGGTTAAACCGCTCGACAAGGCCATTGCCCATAGGGTGGTAGGCAGTCGTGTGGGATTTTCTCACACCCGAGATCTGGAGGAGTGCGGCGATCAAATCACTCTCAAAGTTTGCACCCTGGTCAGAGTGAATGCGCTCAGGAAAGCCATAGAAGCAGAAAAAATTGTCCCATAACTTCCGAGCAACATGTTTCGCCGTCTGGTCTGGGCAGCAGAATGCGTGGGACAGCTTTGTGTAGTGGTCGGTCACCACTAAGACGTCGATTGCCCTGCCCTTTGCATCCTCTGCCAGTCCAAAAAATCGATGCAAACCAGTTCTAGGGGCGCAGTTGTCTTTACGCTCTCTAGGGGAGCTCGGCCGTCAGGCTCTGGTGTTTTGCTCATTACACATCTGGTGCAGCACTTCACATGGTGGGCCACATCACGCTCCATGTTTGCCCAGTAAAACCTCTGTTTGACCAGGTGCATTGTTCGAAGCTGACCCTGGTGACCAGCATCCTCATGGCAGCCTCTCAAGACATCTGACCGTAGAGACTGAGGCACCAACGTACTGAAATCTCTTCTTACCAGTAGCTAGATCTTTAGACACTCTGAATAAGATTTCTTCTTTTAAAGACAACTTCTCCACTGCTTTAAAAGTTTCAGTGTGCTCCAGTTCTCCTGTGCCCGCTTACGCCTGGAAGGCCGTCGTTTCCGCCCAACGTAGAAAATGACACGGCCAAGGTCAGCATCATCACGCTGTCTGTCCTGGAGCTCACGGGGCCGAAAAAGAAGGCAAAGCACTCTGACCTATGTCAGCTAGACTCTGGAGATGACAGGCTAGGGGAACAGCTCTCACTCTAGTGGTCGTTTCCCATTCAGTGTGTCGACTGATAGCTGCAGCAACTTCATGTGCTGGACATACTGGCAGACAGCTGATCTTTTGGCCCCTTGGACAAACTGGCATGTTGAGTGGCCTGACAGGTAGTGGACTGGCGGAATAGGTCTTGCAGTTCTGGGCCAGGCAGATGTTCTGAGGCGGACAGAAGGGCAGAGTAAGGCTCGTGAATAAGGCGGTGACTCACTTTACTGGCAACAAAAGGGGTCCGACTCAGGGCATCAGCAACTACGTTTTGGGTCCAGGGACGTACTTGACATCAAACTCATAGGCTGCAAGCTTGGCCACCCAACGTTGCTCGCAAGCGTCCAATTTGGGCTTTGTCAAAATATGAGTAAGTGGATTATTATCAGTCCATGCCGTGAATCTGTGGCCCTTCAACCAGTGACTAAATTTTTCACAAACTGCCCATTTCAAAGCAAAAATTCAAGGCAGTGGGCTGGATAGTTGCTCTGAGCCCTATTCAAAGTCTTGCTCGCAAAGGCTATGGGGCGGGCCCGATCTTCCCCTGGCACAACCTGTGACAAAACGGCACCTAAGCCATCAGTGGAGGCATCAGTGGATAGAATAAAAAGGTCTTGAAAAATCAGGGTGTGCCAGTATGACATTTCCGAGAAGGGCATCTTTAAGTTTCTGCAAGGCCTGTTCACAGTCGGGTGTCCAGTCAGCCGCAGTCAGTTGACTTAACACAGGGACTTTTTTTTCTCTTGCCTCCTCTGGTTACCCTAAACTGTTTGCTCCCAGCAACGAGGTTGAAAAAGTGGCTTAGCTAAGGTGGAGCAATTCTCAATGAAACGCTGATACCACATAAACTAGCCCTAAAAATGACTGTATCTTTTTGGCATCAGGAGTCAGCCCATCTGCTCTCATAAGATTTGCTCTGGTTACACTAGTGACTGCCTCCACCTTGGACGGGTCAGTAGAGATACCTTGACTGTTTATGACATGCCCAAGAAAACGCACAGAGCGACTGAGGAGGAAACATTTTTTAGGGGCAAGCTTCAGATTGTGTAAACGCAGCCTCTGGAAAATCATTTCAATCCGTTCCAAAGCAAGTTCTTCACTTGGGGCAAATATCATGAGGTCATCAAGATAGCAAAGCAAGCTCATGAAATTCTGGTCACCGAAGATTTTCAACATCATTCTCATGAAACTTGCAGGGCTGTTTGAGAGACCCTGAGGGAGTCTATTGTACTCATGGAGTCCGACAGGAGAGGAAAAAGCAGTGTACTTTTTATCGTCTTCATGGAGAGGAACATTATAAAAACCAGAGGTGAGGTCCATTGTGCTAAAAAACACATTGCCCCCTAAAGCAGCAAGACAGTCTTCTTGGTGGGGCAGTGGATGCGCGTCTTTGACTGTGCGGGCGTTCAGCCACCGAAAATCTGTACACAGCCTCAGATCGCCATTTTTCTTCCACACAAGAACCAGTGGGGACGCATATTCACTTGTAGATTTCCTAATAATCCCTCTTTCTTCCATCTCATTCAAGACAACACGAAGCTTCTGGTAATCTGCAGGAGCGACTCGTCTGTATGGCAATCTAAATGGCTTGTCGTCCATCAAATGGATACGGTGTACAAAATCTTTCACCTCACCACAGTCTAAGCTGTGCTTGGAAAAAATGTCAGAATAAGTAACTGCGAGTTTGCACATTTCAGCTTTCCAACTGTCAGACACTTCACAAGAGTCAATATCCAGATCATTGAGGCCATGCTGTTTCAACGTGTCAGAGAATCTGGCACCTGGAACCTGTGTGTTGCTGTCAACGCGCTGGCCATTGGACACAAGGTGGGACAGCTCACCGTCTTGCATGTCTTCCAAAGCTAAGCAGGAATGGACGTCTGCCACCTTTGCATTTCTTCTAAAGAAAAACAGGCTTTTCTGTTGGATTCATTATTTTCAGAGGCACCCAGCCATCACCCCATAAAGGAGTCACAACACGCCCCACAAGGATGTTTCTCGGGACTGACCGTGATGTGGTCGGCTCAACTATGACTGTAGAGCCGGGTGGGCCACGTGAGTTTGCTGGCAGTTTGCCCCAGACCAAATGCTCATGGCCTGGCAGAAGAGTAACGGCTTGGTGGAGCTTTACTGTGCCTATCTTGTCAGGGGGGACTTCACCCTGCCACTGGCGGACGCCAGCCAGCATGGCAACAAAGTCATCTCGGTCACCTCCGACACCAGAGCTGCCCTGTGTGGAGACTACTTTCCAGTACTCATCGCTTTCTTTGAGCTTATGGGTCAAGAATTTAATCACATTCGTGCCAATAATCAAATCATCAATCTGTCCGGGCACTACTAGTGTGGGCACAATGACGGCACATCCATACAGGTTAAGGCGGAGGTCACATACTCTCTTTGGATAGACAAGTTTCCCTCCACAGCCCACCAAAACAATGTCAGTGTTAGGCTTCACATCACAATCCAATGAGCCGGCATCAGTTAATTTTCTCTCAATGTTTTCACTAATGGTGCACGCCATAGATCCAGTATCAAGCATGGCTCTCACAGTAATTGATTCATTGATAACAACGGGGGTATAAAACAAACTATCACTTGTAAGTAGACGCGATGTATTCTGCATGATGACTGTGGCGGTGCTAGGCAAAGACTGCTTAATTGATTCAAACTTGACCTTCAAGTCAACAGTGTGTTTGAGGGATGCATCAGAAATGCCTACACTTCCCCTCTCCGAATGCAGGCTATCTAGTTTAACTGGGGGGACGGCACATTGGAGGGGGGCGGCTGGGGAGCAGAGGGACAGGACTGTCTCATGTGACCAGGCTGGTGACAGGCAAAGCACAGACGGTGGGTTCGGCAGTGTTCGAGGGTGGAGTGAGAGCCCTCACTACATATGCGGCATCTGTCACGGCCCCTCCTAGTGTGTTGTGGAGCACTGAATGAATTAGTAGCACGCAGGGCATTGACACTTTCAAGAACTTTACTGAGCATGTCAGTCATCCTGTCCACACTACTCTGTGAAGTGGGTACAGACTCATCAAGACGGCGGGGCTGTTCTATTGTTTGTTTACAGGACTGCAATGCACAATCTAGACTGTATTCACTGTGACTCTCTTCACTGTTAAGCATGAACGCTGCATTCTGCCTGGGCAAGGAACTGACCTCAGTGCGCCTGGTCTTCATTTCACACTGATACTCATCAATCCTTTCCTGGACCTCTTTGGCCGTCCACTGTTCAACAAGTTTACTCTTGAACACCATGGCAAGGGACTGATCAGGGCAGTGGCGCACAAACATCATTGCTACCTCTTTGTTCACATCCTCCATTCTCTTGCCCTGGCGCCTCAAAGCACTCGTCAGCGACATCTGCTGCTTTGTTTAAGCGGACCCAGTAATCAAACGCACTCTCCCTATGTTTAGGTAGTGTGCTGTAAAAAATCTGCAAGCGGCATGCAAGAATATGAAATGTCACTGAAGTGCTGTTTGAGAATGGCATAGATAACTTCAGGATGTTGATTTGAATCACGAGAGGGGTCGCTTCTGAGTGCTATCTTGACCACATCCTTGGCCCTGCCCATCAATTTACTTAGAATTTCATCCGCTTTGTCTGTAACTCCAACTTTCTTCTTTTTAAGAAAAGTGTCCATGAGATCTACCCATTCACTCACTGTGTACTTGTCTGTGCCATCGCCACGGAACATGGGCGGGTCTTTGACTTCTGACTTCAGCACCACATTAAGCTGAGACATGTCTACCGTAGTGCTCTGGGGCTGGCGGCTGCCGCCATTATAAGTGTCAGGAGGGAATGCTTGTGTGCCTACATAATCTCTGCCAGACATTAAACGGGCTGTGACAGTGTCACCAATGTGTTTGCCTAACTCAGTGATCAAAACACCTAAGTGCTTCAGTGTGTTCTCTGTCTCAGAAGATGAACTTATAGGGGTGGATGTTAGGGGAGCTGGGTAACTGTTGGAGAATAATTCACTACCTCCACATGCACCCATGTGCGTAGTATCTGCACCAAGCACATCTATGGGGCCAGGTGGCACAGGTAACTGCCCCGGATAACGTGGCTGAGCCCTCCCACGACTTATCCCAGGAGTAAAAATTGCCCTCCCTGCACCCACAAAATCAGTGGCTCTCCCAACACCCATTAAACCCCTCGCCTTCCCAACACCTAGGTAGTGGAAATCAGTATTATCCATCACTAAATACAAGTAAAGATAAAACAAAAATACTGTGGCCAAAAAAAAATATAATCAAACTCCACTTGAAACATCAAATTAAAATTGACAGTTGAAAGTTCAATGCAAAATAAACTTTAACATTACGTTTCCATCAGATCCGAGACAATGTGAGCGAAATAGAGAAAGTGCTAGCTGCACCGTCTGCATCAAAGTTTCTAGCTTGCTAGTAGCCTACTATGTCGCGTTAAGGTGCCAGTATGGTACTCAGACTCCGTTACGGATGGGCGTGCCGCCGGATAGGACGGATTAATTAGCATTTCTGTTGCCTTTATGGTTCTCCAAAGGCTGGGGGGGCTGAAAACAATTCACCGCCAGAACAGTAGATGGAGAAGCGGTTTTTTGTCGAAAACACGCTACTTTGTTAAGTCTTTGTAAGTTAAAAATCGTCATTGATTATCTCCCACCTCTCATCACACGTGTGCCCCCCCTACCAGCTGTCACTTGTCAGACGATAAGTGCAGCAGGTGTAGTCACATGACATTAGATTCAAATGTGTGTCTAATGCTTTATAACCACCTGAAAGGGCAAACTTATCTCTATCATGGTAGGTATTATTTGTGGGGAAAATAGTAGCACTATAACAAAATGATATGCTTTTCTTATATACAATATTAAAACTATTAAAAAACGATTCCCTGAAATGAATACGTTCTTATTTTCTTTGGTATTTTTGTCATATTCAGATTTGCAATGATGATTGCTGGGTAATATGTATGTTGTGGTCCAATGTCAAGTCTCTATTGTATCATGTGACGAGACGATGGCAGGCTATAGCTAGTTTAGGCACAGCATCTGAACGTCAAGACCGACAAGCTGACAGTGTTGTACAAGTTCACACCTCTCATGAACCAGTTCAAAGTTCAGTTCAAACAAGTAAACATGAATAGTTCACGTTCATAGTTCACCATTTAAATTCTGAACCAGTTCATAGTTCAGTTCAGTTCATAGTTTTAGAGTGGAAAGTGAGAATGAAAGACTTCACTTGTTTTTTATAGAAAACTTAATCCATCACTACCCTTTGCCTTAAACTAAACTTCATGTGTATCAATGACTAAAATAATAATATTTTTTTTATTATTATTGCAACCACCCTGTCAATTTCCCCCTACCACAGCGTTTCTCGAAGTGTGGGGAGAGCCCAACTGGTGGGTCGCAGAGACGTGACAGGTGGGGGCAAATGGAGATGAGCAGGAGATTTTCCTGTTGCAATGTCTTCCTTTATAGACAGTAACGATAATATACCCCCATCGCACTAAACAACCACACTCAAACAAAGAAATATTGTATTGTTAGAAACAATAGCAGGGCAGAGCACACGGATAATCCATAATCAGCATCTTGGCAAATTGAGAGACATAAAGCATTCCATATTTAAAACATCTTAATAAGTAGTAAAGTCAACTTGTCTGCTTCACACGATGGAGAAGTTCGTTTATTGACACATATTTTAAGGACAGCCACAGCGCTTTAAAACGAAGTGTTTATAAGTTACATTATTCAAAGGTGGACAAACTGAACAAAACTCTACTCCCTTGCCTCACGGGTGCAATACCATATGCCGTTTAATCATATTTGATAGAATGAAGGACAAATGAGTTGTGAATAATATCACCGAGTTTGAAAGATATTAGTCCGGTAATAGCCGCGTGACAGCTGTGTGTTTTAAGCAAGTACAATGTGTGTGCGCCGAGTTGCGTAGAGGCCGAGAGCGGTATTGCAGAAAAATTATAACTCGCAGCATATTGAAAAAAAGAACTCCATTTTTTGGAGCTGTGAACTTAGTTCTAAATTTTGAATTATAAACTATGAACTGAACTAGTTCATTCTAAAATTTGTGAACTATGAACTGAACTAGTTCATGTAGAAAGTGAACTTTCCCAACACTGGAACATGTTTGCTTCATATAATGCAGAAGTTCGTTTTTGAGAGTAAATGAAATCACTTTGTGCACTTAACGTTTTTTTTTTTTAAAAAGAAACTGTCATCTGGAGAGTTTAAAACGACACTTAATGAGGGGAAATGTACTGTATGCAGATATTTCTGTCGGAAGACTTCATAGTCGATGTGGATTCTAATGAGGCTGTTTGATATGTCCAATGTAAGAAGTGTGAAGCTTTAATGAAATATGATTGATGCCATCTTCTTTCTCCACAACAACATGGATTAAACCTCGATGGTTGGACTATGTAGATAGTTTTATAACGAATGTGGCCATGTACTTAAAAAACTGATCTTCAATGGTAAGACTTGTTTTATTCGTGCCTCTTCTGGTGTAGCATATAACGTGAGTTTTATTTAGGCATATACAGATGCCTAGCGTGTGTAATGTGTAGGCCATTTCATTCCGATCTTGCAATGTGAATAATTTTATTTCAATATGCTTATCTCCCTCTTGTGCGCGCTTGTGAGTTTAACGGGGCTTGTTTGTGTGAGCGACTAAATATTTTACTTGCTGTCGGGCGTTTTTTGAGAATAAAATAACTTCACATTTAGGATAACAGCCTTCTTCCTGTTGCGGGAATTTGTTTGTATCCTAGCTGTCACAACGTGATTACAGGCGGCAAATGCATCATAAAGCAAGTTTAAAAGAAATTAACTGTATGGAGATAGGCTATTTCTGTCAGATGGCATCATTGTCGATGCAGATTCTAATGAGGCTGTTGGATATGTCTCATGATATGATATGAATGAATATGTCCAAAGGTTGTTTGGACAAAATATTTTAATTGCTGTCTGCTCCTGCCGGGCTCTGGCACCTACTCTGTCAGATGCTGGCGCTCATGTGGGTTTTAAATATGGCGGTATTGTGATATATAGGGAATGAAACAGGAAACAGTCGCAGTCTTTAGTGTCCAGCTCTACCGCTGCAGAATTGGCAGTCGTTCGCGCATCTTTGTAATCTTTTAGCGACCAATCACGGCCAAGGGGTATCCGTCGCTGTACAGCACGGCATGACGGACCGACAGGAATTTCAACGGTGCACGGGAGAGCTCTCCGAGGGCCCCGGAGACGACGGAGAAGGCGTTCCAGGGCGTTCCAGGGCGTTCCATCTATGTGTTGGCCCTTCCCATGTGTCCGAAATCGTGAAGTACGGAGTACCATATAACGGCCATTAGTTTAACTGCGCTGCCTGCTAAGTGATCACAAACCAGCTAGCGTTGGACTCCAGCGATGTCGGACGACCCAAATCAATGCGATGTCCCACGGAGATCAGCAAGCGCTGACGTGATGAAGTGTCGGGTCACGGCACCAATGTAACCCCTCTGAATTTGTCTGCGTTGTGTAGTTTTTTCATAGAGAAAGCCGGGAGACGTGGGTGAAGTTCTCCAGTTTATTCACCTGGCACAAACAATATCACGGGACTCCTTAGCACAGCAGCATGGGACACCTTACAGTGTGCTAATCGTGACTCTATATCCCCGAACTCTGATACATCGTTAATTCAAGTTTAATTACAAAGTAATATATCTAATTGAAATATATACAATAAAACACAAAACATGTACCTGGCACAAACAATATCACGGGACTCCTTAGCACAGCAGCATGGGACACCTTACAGTGTGCTAATCTAAGAGGGAGATTAAACATTAGCTATTCACACGTGTGATTTTGAACATCGATTAAAATATACATTCAGAGGTGCATAATTCCTAAACCAAACACACTATTTACATGAGGATATAATGTGGAACACCTCTCTATAATCAGTATGGATTTAATACATTCAGTCATTGTATTCTAAAATAATAATGTAGGAGCTCTCTTTATGCACAACTCACCGTGACTCTATATCCCCGAACTCTGAGGAGAGCCACTCTGTACAACATGCCTAACCCCTAGAGGCCACTATTTCCCCAACAACATGACGTATGCACATGCTCAGTGTGATTAAATAGCACAAAAAGGATGCAAGTGGAAGAAACCAAATCTTCACTGTTACAGACACACCATCAAGCACAAAATGTGGATAATATATTTACTTAATTTATCAGGAAATCAGAACTCAGTCCAGAACCTTGGCCATCACTCAACACCACTATCCATCTAATAATAATGATAATAATAATTGTTGTTCATAATAACGTGTTTCAGTATGAAATAAAATTATTAACAGTGAAAATCACCAGAAGAGGGTGCCCTTAAGTGACTCGCAATCCATGATGGCAGTCACCCAAACCCCACATTCTTATGTAAACATCATTAACACCTTTGCTGCCCTTGACTTACGCACTTTTCAGCTACACACCCCAGAGGGATGGTGTCAGTCAAGCACCACTACAAGGCAAAACACCATATTGCCCTTTATGTTGGCAGTAGACTTATTGTTTTTACATTGTTATAAATGTACAAAAGGTGTCACAAAGGGACAATATTTTTGTGATTTATTTTCCATCTATTGGAATAATATTAGTGTTTTTATTAACAATGTAACATAAGGTAACACATTCAGCTTACATTAGGTTATATTATATTGTGAAACAGGAGAAAAACAGGCTTTAATCACATGATCTTGTGAACAAGCCTGGTGAATAATTAGTTCACTTAGAATAATACAAATTAAAATAAATAAATAATGGAATTAAAGGCGGAAAAGAGCTCACCAAGTACAAAGAAAAAGACCACTATTCTAACCTCATTTGGATGTACTGGAGCTTATTGACGCGCAGTGCATCTAGTGATTCCGACTTGACCATGAAGCCATCATCCACTACACTTCTGCAGTCATAGGGACAAACAACTTTGCACTTTCAAGCCACAGTAATCATCCACACTCTCTGGCAGTCTGACAGCCCTGAATGATCTACACAGGTGTACAAGGAGAGCACTTTGAAAAAGGCCCTGTCAATCTTGGCTGATCCTAGCCAGCCCCTCTACAATGAGTTTAAGATGCTTCCGTCTGGCCACAGATAGAGTTTGCCTACATGCAGGACAAACAGATTCAAGTATTCATTAGTACCCACTGCCATTAGCCTTTTAAATAATTTATTGTGATATTTATGATAACCCAGGGGAGTTTTATGTTATGTTGTGTTTATTGCCCGTCTATTGTGTTTAGCTGTGTTCAGCTGGATACTGCTCTCTGTACTACATATTGCCCCCCCCCCTCAGGGACAGTAAAGATATCCTTGATCCGCTTTTATACAAGCAGACATTTTTTAAACTTTATCGCTGCCGATTATTGCTGTAGAATTTCCGCTTTAATTTCCAAAGCTTTCCTGAATAAAAATAATATTTTTTAGCTTCATCCATATCACATTTGAAAGGCTCTCATAGTTAATACAAAACACCTTTTTATGATGTTTTTGTAGTTAATCATGGTCGTTTCTATATTCATAGTGTCAAAAAATCATTTGTATGTGCAAAACCAATGTTTGTATCTGTTAAAAAAATAAAAAGAGAAACAGAAATACTGTATATCCGTAACTTTATGAATAGTAACACTCCCAAGTTTAAGAAAAACACAGAAACACGCTTACATAGACACACAAGTCTTCTTACAGGCCTCTTTTTTGACACAGCTCAGTTTAGACTGTTGGGTTTGTGATCTTGCCCATGAAGAGGATGCTCTTGGTGCTGTCCTCCAGGATCAAAACCAGAAAAGGCCTGTTGAGGTTGATGACATAGGGGAGGGACATGGGCATGATCTCGATGGTGGTGACCGCAGCGGCTTCAGTGCCCTTCTCATCAACACTCAAGACTGCTTTGTGAGTCACCTGAGGGAAGAAAAACATGTTTCTTTTCAGAAATCATTCAAATGTCTATTAAAAAAAAAAAAAAAAACACATTTGGAGATGAGTTAAAAAAAAAAAAAAGGAATTATCGTGCAAAATTGCCAGGTGATTGGCAGACTCTTACCTTTGACACTTTGACCTTGGTCTCCTCTGAAATGCCAGGGAAGTCTGCAGCGTCCGTGAATGCACTGACTATCCCCATTTCTGTCAAAATGTTTTTGAGGGGGACGTCAGTGGAGATGGAGAATTTTGGCAGGAAGATGTCAACATAGCTGAAATACACAGAGAGAAGCAAAAAGGTTAGTCTTTGCATTTCCTGTTTAACACTGTTTTTAATCTCTAATTTAGGCCATTTATCAAAGATATTTACTGGGAAAAAAAGTATTTCAAACCACATGCCATTCATCCTAAACAAGACATGCTAAATACAAAATTGCAGATGTACTAGATACATTTCATTTAGCAGATGCTTTTATCCAAATGCAGTTCATTAAAGGTAAACACTTTGTTGGGATGTCTGTCCCATGGGACCTAGCTAGTGTTGCTAGCACCTTGCTTCACCGGCTAAGCTGTAAGAAAACATCTACGATATATAAAAAAAAAAAAAAAAAAAACTCGTCACCTTCTGAAGAGGTTTTCGTGCCAATGTATGAGGTGATCTTTGCAGATCAAAGCCTCAACCTCCTTCATCTTCCCCTCATCTGGCAGCACGATCATCATTACGGCGTTTCCCTTGTAGGGCAGCATTAGCACAGTGCTGAAGTTGTCCTGGTCCTCGTAGAGGTCATAGCGGCCAGACCTCTGCATCATGTCCACTGTCACTTTGGTGTTCTCATCCACGTGGAAGTCTGCTTTGCTGGTGAGCTTCTCGTCAAAGTACAGCAGTCAGAAAATCATGACCAGTGACGCTACTTACCACTAGGTTTCTCTGTGCCAGAGACTACTTTGGCAGTGGTCTGACATTTTATAGACTATTTTCTCCAATCAGCTGAGTAAACCTCAGTAAATATTAACCCACCTCAGCTGGTAATCTCTGCTTCTTAATCATGTCTGTTGCCACTGTGGATGTAACAGCCCCCATGCACCCCTTGCAGACTTTGTAGTGGCCATGCATGGGGCTGCAGGCAGCAAAGGGGAAGATGATTGACTGATTAGCCACACCTGGGGAGGTGTGGGAGATAGGAACACCTGTGGCTTTCTCTTTCTGTTATTGACTCTCTGAGTTTTGTAGGGTTTGTTGAGAGTTAATGTATTTCTACGACCTGTGCTGTATGGTGAATTTTCAGTAGCTGGGCTCCGTTCGTCGTAGCTCATTTAGCGAGTTACCGAGATAATTTTCAGGATGAGATAATATAAGTCCCTCCATTCGGTGGTACCCACTGCCATTAGCCTTTTAAAAAATGTATTGTGATATTTATGATAACCCAGGGGAGTTTCATGTTTTTATGTTATGTTGTCAAGTCAAGTCAAGTCAAATTTCTTTATAAAGCACATTTAAGAACAACTAATGCTGACCAAAGTGCTGTACAAAATCACAATAAAATAAAATATCAAAACAAATAGAAAACAGAAACAAAACAATTAGATCACCAAAAAAAAAAAATCAAATAGAAAATCAGAAGCAACACACTCATCTAAGCATACACATCAAAAGAACAGAAACACCTCTGACAGAAAGCAAATATACAAATTATCGACTAAAATCAGGGGGATCCAAATGCTAAGGAATAAAAGTAGGTTTTGAGCCAATAGAAGGGCTGATCATATAGAGAGGGGGATGCTGTTATGTTGTGTTTGTTGCCCGTCTTGTGTGTTTAGCTGTGTTCAGCTGGATACTGCTGTCTGTACTACATATTGCCCCTCGGGGACAGTAAAGATATCCTTGATCCTTGAATTCCTTTTATACAAGCAGACATTTTTTTAAACTTTAAACTTTTTAAATTGTTTTAAGCTTCATCCATATCACATTTGAAAGGCTCTCCTAGTTAATACAAAACACCATTTTTATGATGATGTTTTTGTAGTTAATCATGATCGTCTCTATATTCATCTGTGTCAAAAAAACTATTTGCAAAACCAATGTGCAAAACCAATGTTTGTATCTGTAAAATATATATATATATATATATATATATATATATATATATTATTAATAACAATAATTGAATCAAACATTCATTTAGATTTGTGGGATTTTGTGTTATAAAGATTTTTGGGATTTTGCCCATGAACAGTAGCCTGGATACCAGACCGAACTTAGCCCCGCCCACACATTTTTTGGTTGGGAAGTTCGGTCTGGCATTACTCCATTGAGGAGAAATTATCTGCGGACAGATATTGGCCGTACCAATCAAATTGTTAAGGCGGGCTTTATACGATGATGGACAGATGATCAACAGTAACGTAACCAACCACGTCACCAACACACGAGTTGAATTCGTTTTCAACAAACATGGCTGCCGCTGGAGAGCTGAAATGTATAGATTCGAGTCCATTTAGACATTGACAGTGCATTCATTTTGAAAGAGGAACAGAGAAACGCGATTAAGGCATTTGTCAATCGAAAAGATGTTTTTGCCTTCCTTCCTACGGGATCCGGTAAAAGCGTAATGTATCAGCTGCCCCTGGTCACATACTACGTTGTTCTGATTGGTTGTAAGTAACCAATTGAGCGAAGAGGCATTTTTTCTCCTGGTTCGGTTGAAACACGCCCCATAATCACAGCCCAATGGAGCGATATCAGACTCATATTCTGACTATAATTATGAGTATGACATCGTCAGGCTACATGAACAGAATACTTTCGGTGGGATTTTCAGTGATGAAGAGCAGGAATGGCCTGTTGATTTTTTATTGTTTCCAGTTTTTCAAGGGAGTGTCCCTTCAACTTCATGGTGGTGACTGCAGCTGCCTCTGCATCTTTCTCACAATGCTTTCTGTGAAATGCAGATGGTAAGGGGGATATGAGGTGATGTGTGGCAAATGTATTTTTGAAGTGGCTCTGTGCACTCTTGACAAATATTGCCTGTACAAACCTTTGGCACAGCTACTTTTTTCGCCTGTCATTCTATACAAATAACTGTATCAGAGAAAACACTGACCACTTCCATCTCTTCCAAAGTTTTTTTATCAGTGAATATTTGCCAGTAATGGAGAATTTTGGCACATAAATTATCACAGGCATTTTTCAAGACCATCCTGCCACAGATTAGAGATGTCAAAAGAAAACCACTCTCAGCCACACAGTTAACCAGGATCACGGAGGATTTCTCCAGTGTGCCCCGTCCCTCAGGTGCCAAGGCCTGCCTGACTGGAGCTGAATAAGAACCTAAGTCGACCCCAGCAATAAGGCAAATAATTAACAAACACACACAGACACACACACACACACACACACACACTAACACACACACACACACACACACACACACACACACACACACACACACACACACACTCACACACACACTCACACACACCATGACTAGACGCCACCAATGCCCACAGGCACGTTGTCAGTCTACCTTAACTAAACTACACACATACAAACAAAACACAGAAACACAGAAAAAATCAGCACATGTGCTGGCCACAACTATGCCCTTACACTAAAGTAAACCAACACGGACAAAAATAAATAAAAAGAAAATAAGCAACAGAAGAACAAATAAAGTAAGACAAACACAAGCCATCAGGCTATAGGAAACAACAGAGGGAGGAATAGGCGACTAAGGAATACGTTAAACTAGACAGTGACAAGCTATTAGGCTACACAGCAAAATAGTGAAAACAAGACAGCAGTTCATTTGGCGAATCTAGCCCTCCACTAGTCTGTGTCATGTGGTACTCCGGAGACACTAGTCGCCACGGGAACGCAGATACTCAAACTCAAACTCACAGGCCTTCATAGCCGCACCTTTTACCTCTTTTAGCCACAGGGTGGCAGCACTAACCTGGGTAGACTGAAATAAAAGTCAAACACAGGGCATTCCCCAGAAAGAGGTGTACTCTTGAATACCATTTTGTCTGCCATTCTCTTGATCAGCCTTTCATCAGAACCACCAACAGTAGCCGCTGTTTTGCAAGATGGGAGTTGCATGGTGAGCCTCTCGCTGGTGACATAACAACTGTCTGCTTTACAATTGTCTGGATGTGTGTGTGTGTGTGTGTGTGTGTGTGTGTGTGTGTGTGTGTGTGTGTCTGTGCGTGTCCGTGAAAAAATATTTGCGTGGGGGCCAGTCACAATCATGTATGCTTTGCTTTTTTCCATATAGATATGTCAAGTAAAACATGCTGGATAAATGAAATTTCTATACCCAAAATGGCTTCTTTCATAATTCAAAAGTGTTTCAGATATAATGCATGAGGATGCCAGGTATTACATATTTTTGTCTAAAAATCTAGCTAAATGTAGCTAAAAATCATGTGCTATCTAAGACAGAAGACGAAAGGATTTTAAGGACATTATAAAAACTATGTAAATAATCGTACCTCAGTAGTCAGTAAAAACCTGCATAATGTTGCTTTAAGTACCCAGCTTCAATACAAACCTGAATAATGTTGCTTTAAGTGCCCAGCTTCAGTACAAACCTGCATAATGTTGCTTAAAGTGCCCATTTTCACTTAACATGAAATTACAAATGATCTGGTGTCAACTATATGATGAGGTGAATACAACATGAGACTGTTTTCTACCAAATACAGCAACAAACTAATTATACTATTTTATATTGTATTAATAGGCACTGATAAGATTCATAAGATTCCCCTCTTGGATCGTGCTCATTTTCAGACTTTATGAGGAAAAGAGGAGAAAGAACAACATATTTTTAACCAAACAATAATAAAAACTAGACATTGTGATATATGAGTATCAAATATTTATTGAATGACCCACGAAATACTTGTGATTTTCATCAATTTGACATTCAACATGACCTTCATTGCAATTGCATAGTACTGTCAGATTTGAATTCATTTTGGATTTGGGTTTGAGATCTTGCCCATGAAGAGAATACTTTTGGTGCTTCTGTCTGTGATGAACACAAAGAAAGGCCTGTTGATTTCAATAAAGAGAGGTTCAGCTGCAGTTCTCATTACAATCTCCACAGTGGTGACTGCGGCTGCCTCTGAGCCTTTCTCATCGACACGGAGGACTGCTTGATGTTCCACCTAAAGGAGAGATGGACAGGAGGTTGCAATGACAAAATGATGGAATACCATAATGGATTGAGTTACATTTATTAATAGTAGATCAACAATGCGCACCACCTGCTATAATGTATAGCATTTCTTATGCATACCTTTCCTAGGACTGCTTGTTCAGTTGTCATTCCAGAAAAGTCTGCAGTAGGTGAGAAAGCAGTGACAACACCCATCGCTTTCAAGGTGTCCTTTAGTGAATATTTTCCAGAAACAGAGTATTTTGGCATATGAATCCTGACGAGCCTGAAACAAACACCACAAATAGGTTTCACCAATATGCACTGAACAAAAATGTAAACACATGTCAATGCTTGCTACCATGTTTCATTAACTGAAATAAAAGATCCAGTACAATTGCCATATCACAAAAGCTTAACTCTCTTAAATTTCAGTGGGAAGAAAATCATATCTGTAGCAATAGCCATGCGGTATCCATAGTTTATTCCAATGTTTTGACTGATTTCCTATAAGAACTGTAAAACTTTGAGATTGTGTCACTTTCATGTCACTTTCAAATTTGTGTTCAGTTTACTTCCTGGAATTAAATGTCTTGCCTTGCCTTGTCTTACAATGAAAAGTATCATTTTCAGAAGATCTGTTGAAACCCAACCATTACCATTTTGTCATTGCTCCAATCCAGTGTTTGAGGTGGGAGGTGCTGATGCTGTCCTCAACCTCCTTCATCTTCCCCTCGTCAGGTAGGACGATGATCATAGATGCACTGCCCTTGTACGGAAGCCTGAGCACAGTGGTGAAGTTCTCTTTGTCCTCATAGAATTCAAACTCACCCTCAGTCTGCATCATGTCAACCATCACCTTTGTGTTTTCATCCCCATGAAAGTCTGCTTGTTTTGTTAGTTTCGTGTTGAACATTTTTTGCCATTCCCCTGGAGGATGTAAAAACAATATCAGTTACATTCAATTCCAAGCACCCTGCCTAATTCAATCATTACTGTATCACTCATGTACAGGACTTACCCCTGAAGTAAATGCAGTTAATTAGTATCATAAGCGTGTCTGACTCCACCTCCTTCACCATGTCAGTGATTGTATTGTTGGTTTGTTGAGCAATGTATTTGTTGATCTCCTCAATGGCCACGTCACGTTTGGTGAAGTCAACAGTGAATAGTTCGCTCTCAAAATAATGTTTGGCGTCCCCTAGGAACTTATCCACGACACTGGCTCCTGACCGAAGTGCAACAGCACTGCTTAAATCAAGCTGCATGTTTTCTTTTTCATGGCCCAGCATGTGAAAGATGTGCTCATAGGCCTCATTGACAGTTTCAGGGGTAAGTTCAGCATAGCCTAGAGCCTGATAGAGCTCGGAGAAGGTATCACCTTTGACCCCAAGAGCCAGCATGGACAGAGCCATGGATATGCTCAGTGGGGAGAAGAAGATGTTTGACTGGGGCTCAGGTAAGGCACTCAGTTTCTTGTAGAGAGCGAAGGCAAACTCAGCATTGGGTTGCCGAAGTGTGTAGATCTGTTGGCCCTCATGCTGCGGATGAGACTCATCCTCACCATGATGGAGGTGGTGGTGGTGATCTGCTGTGTGGGGCCCGTGGTCGTGGCCCTCATGGTCATCAGCGCCCTGTGGGGTGGCCCAAGCCACAGACAGGAGAAGGGCAGCGATCACACCACAATGCAGAATCACTCTCATCTTATGACCTGGAGGAGAATCACTGTTACGCAAAATTTGGAGATAATCAGATGAGATTTTTATTTAAACAATGTGAAAAACATGACATTAGTCAAATTATAATTTTTTTGACTTATTGCAAAAAGTAATATCAATAAAGGTTTTGTTTGTCCCTAACATACAAGCAAAACATGAATTACTTGAACTAAAAAAAACTCTTAATCCAAACTCATAACAGACAAGAACAGGTATAGAATGTAGTAAACAAACAAGAAAAGCAATTTTAGGTATAGAATGTTCCTTAAAATCCACAATATTGTAAGTACATTCTGAAAATACTGCAGATATACTTTTCACTCTACGTTGAGTACATTTATGGTTTAAAAATTTACTAATACACCCTGACATTAGGCAGCACACATCTCGCTACTTTTATTATTATTTTGTTCATACACGCACAGCTTTCACCGTCAACATCGACTGCTTTTGATACCTAAACAAATACGTAGTCGTTGCATTGGCCTCTGGCTCGCACTTCTACAGTGCAGCTATTTTTAACCAGGGCAAATCTATGGAAGTCCATCCCAAAACAGTAGTCTTTCAGGTGGAAATCGGTGAAAAAATGGGCTGCACGGGTTGTGTACATCGTAGCAGTGAATCTAGGCAAGAAACGTCCTAGTTTAAATATCTAATGTTACAAAGCGTAATATCTAATTGGTTACATTTTATATTACAAGCCCAGTCTATGGAGCAAAAATCTTACGCTGGCCAGCATTTAAGTTCATTTATTCAAAAACTGATTAACCCGTAGGCCAACGTCCAGCTTCAGATGTAACTTCAGCATCTCATCTGATCTGTCATTCCTCAAAGTATAGCATGACTTGTAGCAATCTTAAACTTAACAAAGACACTGATGCATTTCGTTTAGTGCAAGATTTAATGGACATTATGTCATACTCAGCAAAATACAGTACTCCTCATTTATCATCTATGTAAAAAAGTCCACATATGAGAACATAGCCTAAGCCAAATACCTTAACGTGACAATACACCATTCATCAAACAGTCAAGTTGGCAACATTTCTTTTCAATATTTAAAAAATAATATTGCACAGTAAGCAAAGAATCTAAGTATCAGTACAATATGTTGTCTGCAATTTCAACTGAACAAAGTTTGCATTAACATTTGTGTACATATGTCTAATAAGTGTAAAAAAAAATGTATGAGATACATCATTACTCTTACTCAAGTAATTCTTGTGATGGGAAGTCTATAGACTATTTGAGTCAATATTATTATAAAGTAACAATACTCACAATTACAATTAAGTTGGACTTACCTATGCTAACTCCCTTGTCAGTGACAACTACTAAATTACATCCAGCATTTTATAGGCATTTGGGGATAAGCTTCAACACTTTCTATAAATATTAACAAACCATTGCTCTGAGTCATTTTCACTAAGCATTAACTAACTCCTATGCAGCCAGCCCACATTGATGCAACATGACCTTTAACCCCACATGTTCGGGTATTTCACAACATATATACAACATAACAAGATATCTTTGAAATCCACTGTAGTTTATGTTTGTTAACCGTCTCACGTAGAACTTTAAAAGCAGTGAAGACATTACTTAAAACTGTAATAATGGATGGCAAAATGAACCTGCCGGGCTGCCATCCTAAACAGCCTAATAATTGTAATTATAATTGTAAATCTAAATGTAATCATATATTCCTGTTAGCTCAATTTGAGTGCTCTCATAGATCCTTCAGCACCAGGAGCACCAGGTGCAATTACTGTTTATTTGAATCGAAATTATCGCATCATTTTTGTCATAATTCTGCCAGGTTTTTTAGAAAAATACATGTATCTGTTTTCTCATTTCTACTCACATTTCTCTTCTCTAATATTTATATTAGTTTTTAGGAATAGATAACATATGTATCAGTATCATCACTGACCTTCCATCAGTATCCTGACTATATCAATGTGTCTTTATAGTGTGCTGGAAAACATGTGAGTGAAAAATCAATAATATGTGTGTGAAGAAAATCAACAATCAGTATAACCACCATGGCAGTCTGACAAACTACTAAAACTACTAAACTGCTAAAACTTATTCACACTATTGAAATAAATCAATTAGATTATGTGTAATCTATGTTTACATTTTTATCAAGTATAGCAAACATACTGATGTGTGAAATGCTGATGTGTGGGTTACTTTCTAGCGTACCATGAACCTTCTGTTGGGCCTCTGCCAGACCAGACCAGACCAGGTGGCTGACCAAACATGGCATAAATACTTCCGGGCCCCAATTCTCCCCCTCCAAAAAAACATCTATTTCATGACAAGAGGGGTCCATCAGATGTAAAGAAGAGAACGCAAAACTCTGAAAAAATCAGTATTGTCTTGAGACTTGCTCAAGTTCATGCTGTTGGTATTGTACTGGCAAAATAAACCTTTTTTTTTTTGCTCTGACTTCTGAGGTTTTTTGAAGATTTTTCCTAAATGACCAAGAACAAAGAGGTTTTTTTAGATCTGAAAAGAAGAGTGTTTACTTTACCTCAAAACTACAAATCAGCCACGACAATAATCTTGATAGTAGAAACACTGTCAAGGGCAGAGTTGCTCTACTTTTCTCTTTGAAATACTCCAAAGATGTTCTATTGGATTCAAGTCAGGGGACATATTGGCCAGGTCAGAGTTTTCACTTTTTTCTTCTTTAGAAACTCTTGCATGATTTTGGCAGTGTGCTTTGGATTGTTATCATGCTGGAATATCCCTCTTCTGCCAAGCTTCTGGAGACTGGGAGTCATCTTGTCAGCCAGTTTTTCATGTATCCACAAGCATTCATGGTGCCATCTATAACTGTCATCTCCCCAACACCTTTTGCACTCGTGCAGCCCTATATCATCACACTCCCACCTCCGTGCTATGACACAGTGTTGTGACTATGCATTCGCTGTGGTAGTCCTGGCCAGGTTCAGGTCAAACATGCTGGTCCCCATCTGAGCCAAACTGCTCTTTGGCACAAAAGTGCAAGATGACACTTCGCTAAAGAGTATGAAAAAGAGTCTGATGAATATTGGCAGCACATTCTTTGGTCAGATGGGAACGAGATTAATTGGTTTGGCTTGGATGGGGTCCAATGTGTTTGGAGACAACCTGTGGCAGTGGATGGTAATGAAACAGACCTGTGAGCCTGGAAAACCATGTTGGCATGACTCA
The DNA here is from genome assembly GCF_900700415.2 of Clupea harengus. NCBI lineage: Eukaryota > Metazoa > Chordata > Actinopteri > Clupeiformes > Clupeidae > Clupea > Clupea harengus. The sequence continues at coordinate 9,503,981 of NC_045166.1, forward strand.
ATTGATTTCAGAATGAAAGCATATAATGAAGTAAAAAAATAATAAAAAAATTAATAAACGCATTTAGTTCGTTTCACTTCTTTTCGTGGAGATCTCTCACATACACCCAATAGCACCTCTTTCTTCTCTTTAAGTTTCTTTTTTTTTCAGTTCAGTTCAATTCTTTTTTTATTTATATAGCGCCAACAACAACTGAAATGGACTCAGAGTCAGAGCCCTAACCCCCTAGACCAAGCACTGAGGAATTGCATTGAATCTGATTGAATCTGAATCTGTTAAATGGGATAAATATATGACATTGGCAGATATTTATTTAGAGCTATTATTTGTTGTGTGAAGTTGCCAAAATCCATTTTTCCATGTCCCTGTCTTTCAAAAGTCCAGGTTTAAAGTAAGGAATAATTAAATCGGATTTCTGGAATACGACTATCTGGTCATGATCTGGTCAGCTACTGATAAGTAATAAATTATTTTGAAAGTAATTTTTCTATTAATTTAACTGTGGTTGCCTGAGTTCTGAAAAGAAAAATCAAACGTTTTGGCAAATAAAGACAGTACAATCAGTACCAGGACTACACTAATTGCTGTTTATGTGCTTCATGGGAGAGAAAGTCTTGCACCAGATTCTGTCAGGACATAGAATAGGACTCACTCGCAGATAAGCTCAAATAATAGAATGTTTATTTAGAGGATCTACAGATCCAACCGGCAGGCAAAAGTGGAGCCGTGATCCAAGCAGAGGTCAAACACAAAAGCAAAGCAAATATTCCCAAACGACAGTCTGAATCCAAAACCCAGGTAAACAGGCTGTGCCATTGATGATAAATGATGAATGATGAATTCTGTGAGTGTGCGATCAGGTGCTGTCATCTATTCATTCTTACTGTGTGGGCCTATAATGAGTTGCTGTGCTTTTATTTGTTCTAAGCTACCTTTGTGTTGACAAAGTAAACTATTTCACATATTTGGTAGTTGGAGAAATGAGGCTGTGGTGGGTTGAGTCCAGGGTGGGCTGTTAGATTAGCGTAGATAAATTTGGCATTTCGGCCAGCTTTTCATCAGCACCACCAACAGCAGCCGCTGGTTTGCAGGATGGGAGTTGCATGGTGAGCCTCTCCCTGGTGACATAACAACGGTCTGCTTTGCAATTGTCTGGAGTGGTTGTGTGTGTGTGTGTGTGTGTGTGTGTGTGTGTGTGTGTGTGTGTGTGTGTGTCCATGCATGTCTCTGCACCAAGAAAAAAATATTTTTCACAGATATGTCAATTTAAACATGCTGGATGAATGAAATTTCTATACAAAAATTGTTTCTTTTATAATTCAAAAGTGTTCCTGGCAGGACACAGATTCAGATATAATGCATGATGATGTCATGTATTACATACTTTTGTCTAAAAACTAAATTATGTGCTATCTAAGACATTAAGGACATTATAAAAACGAATGATCTAAATAAACATACCTCAGTAATCAGTAAAAACCTGCATAATGTTGCTTTAAGTACCCAGTTTCAGTAAAGACCTGCATAATGTTGCTTAAAGTGCCAAGAAATTATCTGGTGCCAACTATATGATGAGGTGAGTGCAACATGAGACTGTTTTCTACCAAATACAGCAACAAACAAATTATACTATATTATATTGTGTTAATAGGCACTGATACGATTCAAAACATTCCCCTCTTGGATCGTGCTCATTTTCAGACTTTATGAGGAAAAGAGGAGAAAGAACAACATATTTTTAACCAAACAATAATAATAACTAGACATTGTGATATGTAAGTATGAAATATTTATTGAATGACCCCCAAAATATTTATGACATTTATCGTAAATTTGACATTCGACATGACCTTCTTTGAGATCGCACGGTACTTTCACATGTTACATTCACTTTGCAGCTGGGTTTGAGATCTTGCCCATGAAGAGAATACTTTTGGTGCTTCTGTCTGTGATGAACACAAAGAAAGGCCTGTTGATTTCAATTAGCTTCATTTTCTGAGGTCGAGGTATTCCTCTCAATACAATCTCCACAGTGGTGACTGCGGCTGCCTCTGCGCCTTTCTCGTCGACACGGAGGACTGCTTGATGTTCCACCTAAAGGAGAAATGGACAGGAGGTTTCAATGACAAAATGATGGAATACCATAATGGACTGAGTTAAATGTATTAATAGTAGATCAACAATGCACACCAACTGCTATACTGTATAGCATTTCTTATGCATACCTTTGATAGCTTTACTGGTTCTGTTGTCATTCCAGAAAAGTCTGCAGTATCTAAGAAAGCAGTGACAACACCCATCGCTGTCAAGGTGTCCTTTAGTGAATATTTTCCAGAAGCAGAATATTTTGGCATATGAACGCTCACACGCCTGAAACAAACACCACAAATAGGTTTCACCAATATGCACTGAACACAAATATAAACACATGTCAATGCTTGCTACCATGTTTCATTAACTGAAATAAAAGATCCAGTAAAATTGCCATATTACAAAAGCTTAATTCTCTGAAATTATGTGGGAAGAAAATCATATCAGTAGCCATGTGAACTGTAAAACTTTGAGATTGTTCCATGTCACTTTCAAATTTGGGTCCAGTTTACTTCCTGGAATTAAAATTAGTCTTGATCTTACAATGAGAAATGTCAAAGTATCATTTTCAGAAGATCTGTTGAAACCCAACCATTACCCTTCTTCCATTGCGTCAATCCAGTGTTTGAAGTGGGAGGTGCTGATGCTGTCCTCAACCTCCTTCATCTTCCCCTCGTCAGGTAGGACGATGATCATAGATGCACTGCCCTTGTACGGAAGCCTGAGCACAGTGGTGAAGTTGTCTTTGTCCTCATAGAATTCATACAAACCCTGATTCTGCATCATATCGACAGACACTTTTGTGTTTTCATCCACATGAAAGTCTGCTTGTTTTGTTAGTTTCGTGTTGAACATTTTTTGCCATTCCCCTGGAGGATGTAAAAACAATATCAGTTACATTCAATTCCAAGCACCCTGCCTAATTCAATCATTACTGTATCACTCATGTACAGGACTTACCCCTGAAGTAAATGCAGTTAATTAGTATCATAAGCGTGTCTGAATCCACCTCCTTCACCATGTCAGTGATTGTATTGTTGGTTTGTTGAGCAATGTATTTGTTGATCTCCTCAATGGCCACGTCACGTTTGGTGAAGTCAACAGTGAATGGTTCGCTCTCAAAATAATGTTTGGCGTCCTCTAAGAACTTATCCACGACACTGGCTCCTGACCGAAGTGCAACAGCACTGCTTACATCAAGCTGCATGTTTTCTTTTTCATGGCCCAGCATGTGAAAGATGTGCTCATAGGCCACATTGACAGTTTCAGGGGTCATTTCAGCATAGCCAAGAGCCTGATAGAGCTCAGAGAAGGTATCACCCTTGACCCCAAGAGCCAGCATGGACAGAGCCATGGATATGCTCAGTGGGGAGAAGAAGATGTTTGACTGGGGCTCAGGTAAGGCACTCAGTTTCTTGTAGAGGGCAAAGGTAAAGTCAGCATTGGGTTTACTGAGCGCGTAGCTCTGTTGGCCCTCATGCTGCGGATGAGACTCATCCTCACCATGATGGAGGTGGTGGTGGTGATCTGCTGTGTGGGGCCCGTGGTCGTGGCCCTCATGGTCATCAGCGCCCTGTGGGGTGGCCCAAGCCACAGACAGGAGAAGGGCAGCGATCACACCACAATGCAGAATCACTCTCATCTTATGACCTGGAGGAGAATCACTGTGTTACTCAAATTTGGAGATAATCAGATGAGAAGTCCCATTTTTATTTAAAAAAAATTGAGAAATCTGACATTAGTCAAAAAAATAAATAAATTGGTCTAATTGCAAAAACTAATATCAATAAAGGCTTTGTTTGTCCCCAACGTACAAGCTAGAAAATGGACAGAATAATAAAGGAAAACGAATGCTTTTCCAAGAATTTGTTTGTTTGACCCTATGTAACTGTTTGTTGCAACATACAGAACAAATACATTGCTGAACCAACCAGTTCAACACACAAAAAGACCTGCAAAAAAAACATAATCCATACTCATAACAGACAAGAACGGGTATAGAATTTAGTAGTAGAATTTTAGGAATGTTAGCAAACTGACAATTCCTTTAACATCCACAATATTATAAGTGCTTACTCTAAATATTAACCCACAACTCATAGTCCCTTTCAGTAAGTCAACAAAAACGTACTTACAGAGGTGGGTAGAAACGTGTTACTTTGTAGTATTTTCCCAATGAATTGTTCTTATAGGAATATATTTAATGAAGAATACTTTTCACTCTTACTCGAGTATATTTATGATTTAAAAATGTACTTACACTCCGTTACATTAGGCAGCACAAATCTCGCTACTTTTATTTCCTATCCGACAACGTCGACTGCTCTGGTCTGGATACATAACCACATATGTTTTTCCAAGAATTTGTTTGTTTGACCATATGTAACTTTTTTGTTGCAACATACAGAACAAATACCTTGCTGAACCATCAATACACAAAAAGACCGTTTAAAAAACTCTTAATCCATACTTAAAACAAACAAGAACAGGTGTAGAATTTAGTAGGCTACATTTTAGATATAGCAAGTAAACTGACAATTCCTTAACCTCCACAATATTGTAAGTACTTTCTGAAAATACTCCAGATATACTTTTCACTCTTACTCGAGTATATTAGGATTTAAAAATGTACTAATACACCCTGACATTAGGCAGCACACGTTTCGCTACTTTTATATATATTTTTTTTCATACACGCACAGCTTCTCACAGTCAACATCGACTGCTTTGGATACATAAACAAATAGGCTACGTAGTCGACGCACTGGCCTTGGTCGTACTTCTAAGGTGCAGCTATATTTAACCAGGGCACTTGACAGTGGAGATCGATGGAAGTAAATCCCAAAACATTAGTCTTTGAATGGAAATTGGTGGAAAAAATTGGCTGCACATCGTGTACATCGTAGCTCTGAATCCAGGTGAGAAATGTCCAAGTATAAATATCTTATGTTACAAAGCTTAAGATCTAATTGTCATAAGACTTAGTCAATGGTGCAAAAAGTTAAAGTTCGTGAGTGTGGTTTATTCAAAGACTGATTAACACGTAGGCCTACCGTCCATACCGTCTCTCCAGCCTCAAATGTAAGTTTAGCATCTCATCTGATCTGTCATTCCTCAAAGTGTAGCATGACTTGTAGCACTCTTAAACTTAACAAAAACACTGATGCATTTCGTTAAGTGCAAAATTTAATGGACATTATTTTGTAGTAGCCTAGTTCACGTCACTTCAACTATGTCCCAGCCATACTCAGCAAAATACAGTAATCCTCATTTATCATCTATGTAAAAAAAAGTCCAAATATGAGAACATAGCCTAAGCCAAATAGCTTAGCGTGACAATACACCATTCATCAAACAATGAAGTTGGCAAAAAAAAAAAAAAAAGTTTTTTAAAAGATGCACAGTAAACACAGAATCTAAGGATGACCAACATATGTTATCAGCAATTTTAACCTAATAAAGAAGAGAATATCTGTATAGCCTGTAAGGTCTTTTGTTTGCGTTAAAATTTGTGTAAATATGTCTGATATGTCTGTAAAAAACACTCACAATTCCAATGTAGTTGGACTTACCTATGGTGACTCCCTTGTCAGTGACAACTACTAAGTTACATCCAGCATTTTATAGGCATTTTGGGATTACTTTCTGTAAATATTAACAAACCATTGCTCCGAGTCACTTTCACTAAGCATTAACTAACTCCTATGTAGCCAGCCCACATTGATGCAACATGACCTTTAACCCCAGGACTTTAAAATCGGCAAACACATCTGGACATTACTTAAAACTGTAATAATGGCAAAATGAACCTGCCGGGCTGCCATCCTAAATAGCCTAATAATTGTAATTATAATTGTAAATCTAAATGTAAAGATCACAGATCTATTTTCAAATGCTCCTCAAGTACAGTCATTCTCATACCAACTCATATCTACTCATAGCACAAATATAATCTTAAATACATGCCCTATTGAGCTTCTTAGTAGAAATGATATTCATATAATATAATATATGATATACATCTTATATAAATATATACCTACATATGTCTGTAATGTCTTGTCCTGGATTATAATTCATATCATAAGGACAGTTAAAAGCCTCAGTACCATTCAGACTGATATGAAAATCTGAGATAACGGACCAATCTAATAAAAGCAGCATATAACCTGTAAAATATATTTTTGGTTGGCTGGTTGTTTGCTTTATTTCTTTTTACAAAATATTCCAACAGGTGGTGACACTATGACTGGAAATGTGTTTGCTTAATGTTGGGACAAAATAAAACAATAAAAGGTAGTTTAGGCCATTTGTTGGTTAAACTATATTTTGTGATAGCTTTAAAGTAACCTGTATAATATATTTTTTGGTTGGTTGTTTGTTCTATTTCTTTTTACAGTATACAATCGTTCTCATTCAAACTCATATCTGCTTCTAAGCAATAATATAATCTTAAAATATATGTCCTATTCAGCTTCTTAGTAGAAATGATGTATGAGTAGGGATCAGGGATGGATTAACGAACAGGCCTACCGGGCCCAGGCCCAGGGGCCCATGAGCTCAAGGGGCCCCTAAGCCAGAGCCTCTGCGTGAAGTCGCTGTTATGTATCTCTTATTTGTGGTTGAAAAAGGTGCATTTTGTTCATTTGCTAATGGCTTTAATTGAGTGTACCTGTGCTGTGTTAGAAAATGTGCAAGTGCGTCAGGGGCGTAACTATAGACAATGCAGCCAGTGCGGAAGGTTCGTAGGCAAAGCAGACCCTGCTTTCTAAAAATTTTCGAACATGTGGATGTCAAAGTGTCGCTAGTTTAATGCGAAAGTGATCAAGGATGATTTATTTTATGGATTATTAAGATACCTTATGCTATATATTCCCTCAAAATGGCAAACCTGTCTCTGTCATGGTTTTCATAATTTTTAGGGGGAAATCGTCAGTAGTAATCTATAACACAATTATATGCTTATCGTACACACACTATAGAAACTATTAAAAAGCCGATTCAATTAAATGAATAATTTCTTATTTAATTTGTTATTTTTGTCATATACAGATATGCAATGATGATTGCTGGGTAATATGTATCTTGTTCGCCAATGTCAAGTCTCTATTTGATCATGTGACGAGACAATACGATATAGCTAGTTTAGGCGCAGAATCTGAACGTCAAGACCTACAAGTTGACTGAGCACAGCCAGAGGCACACTACACTTGCCGAACAACGCCTTTCAAACATAAAAGTGGTGGTGATGCATGATTTGCTCTTTCAATGGACAGGATAGCCAGCCCATTCAGCCTCTCCTGCCCCATGCTGCTCAGGTAGGTCTTAATCAGTTTCAATTTGGAAAAGAATCACTCGGCTGTTGCCCTGTCACATGTAATGTCAGAAACAATAGTAGCAGTGCACCGAAGGTGGATGTTACGGACTAAAATTTGACCTGTTTACTTTCCCAATACAATAGCCAAAGTATCTAATTCGACCGTTAAATCCAACACATTTTTTGCGAGTGCACACTTTTTTTTTTTGCGAAGGGGGGGGGGGGGGGCCTTTAACATGTCCAGCCCCAGGGGCCCGTGGTTTCTTAATCCGTCCATGGTAGGGATGGGTATCGTTTGGGTTTTTTCCGATACCGGTGCTAAATCGATACTTTTAAAACGATACCGGTGCCTAAACGGTGCCTGAACCGATATTTTTTTTTTTTTAAAGCACAAAGCGACGATTGATGACATTAAAGAAAGGCTTTTTTTTATTGCCAAGGCAATTTTTTTTCTTCAAATTGAACAATATATTAACTGTTTAAACTTTAAAGTATATTATGAAATACATACAAAACACTTGGCTTCCAACTACAGCTTCAAACTTTTTAACTTCAAACAATGAACATTATATTAATTGTAAACAACAGTTTATAGTATACTTAAATAAATATAAATAAATACAAAAAACAGCTTCAAACTTCTTTTGCAAAAATATGAGCATATTTGCCTTTGGAGTCAAAAATGTATTAATTTGTTTGCATTTATTTCATGAAATTTCACAATTTTATGATTTGTTTATACCTATCTTTTCTATCTTGTTTATAGTTAATCTTGTTACTTGAACATGTCGGCGGCTAAAACGTATTTCCTAAAGAATCCGTGTTGAAACCGGAAGTCGTCACTTTACTCCGTTTGATTAGGACCTTTACTTTTTAGTTGAGAAGTTGTGTTGATCGCCTGACATTCAAACGATCGGTTTTCTTTAAATTATTATTATTTTTGTGAAGTTATACGGCTTATGTGAATAAAGCTATCTACACGACTTTTTATATGTCTACATTGACTCGGTTAGTTGTTCATGTGGTACACGAATGTTGCAGAGTATTGTAGGTCTTAACTGAAGCTTTCCATTATTGTTAGGTTGCTGCTAATGCTTAGACCAACAATCCATTGGAACACATAGTAGCTAGCTAGCCTCGCTGCTAATAAGTATAACGTTAGCATGCTGATATGAATTGACCCATTATAGTCAGGTGGCTTAATGCTCAATTGACTTGTTAACTGAACTTTTACGAAGTCATACAACTAAACACACAAGTGACTTGTTAAATGAACTTTTACGAAGCTATATGACCAAACACAAAGCTAGCACTGTGTAACGAGTGTAATTCAATTGCTAGCTAGGTAAATTAGCTCGCGTAAGATACTGCTTGAGCTAACCAGCCCAAACACTGAATAGCGGTTTCCCCCAAAACCCATCGATTGTGTGTGTTTGTGATGTGTAACATATATCCTTTATCAGTCATTCAAGTTATTTATGTTTATTTACCGTTAGCGATTGTACCGACACGAGTGTAATTCAATTGCTAGCTAGCTAGCTAGGTAAATTAGCTCGCGTAAGATACTGCTTGAGCTAACCAGCCCAAACACTGAATAGCGGTTTCCCCCAAAACCCATCGATTGTGTGTGTTTGTGATGTGTAACATATATCCTTTATCAGTCATTCAAGTTATTTACATTTATTTACCGCTAGCGATTGTACCGACACGAGTGTAATTCAATTGCTAGCTAGCTAGCTAGGTAAATTAGCTCGCGTAAGATACTGCTTGAGCTAACCAGCCCAAACACTGAATAGCTCGCCTAAGATACTGTAATTCAAGCTAACCAATTACCTCATTCCCCCCAAAACCCATCGATTACGTGTGTTTGTGATGTGTAACATATCCTTAATCAGTCATTCAAGTTATTAACGTTTATTTACCGCTAGCGATAAGTGTAATTAAATCGCTATTAATGTTAACGTGACACAACATTAAAAGTCAGGCATCGACATGGTTCCTAAAGAATAAATCAAAGGTCCTTGTCCATTTCTATTCAGGACATGTGACAAGTTTTATCCAACCAGAGACGATATCCGGTTTCAACACGGATTCTTTAGGAAATACGTTTTCCCCGCCGACAGAACACACTGAGTACGAGAAAATGTGTACTGCCCCTTTAAGAGACTACCGTAGGTTGTTTAGCTGTCATCTCCGTTTATTTTTCAGTCTTCGTTTGCTGATCTGCCGTTGACTCTTGCCTTCTCTCCCCTGTTTTCACGCAATTGTTTTGTTGCATTTGCTGCACGTCGCGATGTTTTAATCTTTTTGTCCGAAATACAGCCACACTTTTGACCGTTTACCTTTCGGTATTTTCTCTGTTAAAAGGTTGATGGCTAGTTCTGTTTGTGCTTGCTCTGTGAAATGCTGCCTCCTCTTCACTGTCATAAGACTGTTGCTATGAAAACACCAATGAGCGTGAGCGACACAGGACAAAGTTTACATTGGGAGCTGGGGCAGTTTTACATGTGCCCCACGGCGCTCTGCCTAGCGACCGTGTTCAATTGGCTCAGGCACCGAAATGAAGCACCGAAATCTGCGTTGCATTTCGGTCCGGGTAGGTACCGGTTGTATTGGAACCGGTTCCATATTGGTACCGGTTCTCGGTACCCAACCCTATGTATGAGTGCTCTCACATTGATCCTCCAGCACCTCTCCAGCAGTTGCAGTTACTGTTTAGTTGAATTGAACTGATCCCATATTTCTTGTCATAATTTTGCCAGGTTTTCAGGAAAATAAATGTTGTACATTTCTCACTTTGTACTCACATTTCTCTTCTCTACTATTTATATCAGTTTGGAGGAATAGATAACATCAAGTATCATCACTGACCTTCCATCAGTACCCTGACTATATCAATGTGTCTTAGTCTTCAGAGTAAAAACACTGTCAGGTTTAAGAATTATTATTATTGTTATTATTATGCACTCTTCACATCGTACTATTGTGTATTAGCATCCATATTACTTATACATACAGTATTACATGTCTTGGCCACATGGTGCCATCGGTAAGCTGAACAGACTAAAAGAAAACTCAGGGTAGATTGCATAAAGAGGGCTACCCTTGAAAAAGCATTCAGTCATCCATTCTTATGCTGCCAGCATAAAATGTCAAGACCGTTCTCACGGATATGTATTTTATGTGTTTTTAACATACGTTAGCAACATCTTTATTTTAACAAGAGAAGACAACAGTTCGTCACAAAAAAAATCGAATGTTAACTACATTTTAACTCATCAAACCGTTTTGCCGAGGTTTTGTAGTTGCTGAATCTGGCAGACTACAACACATCTTTCCTCTTTTTGGAGATTTATGTATTTTGCACATCCCTGACATGAATAAATAAAGTCCCCATAAAAACAGGAGAGAACAAGTGAATGGACAAGTTATTGGCAGCGAGCTCATTGTTTTAATGTTTCATATCACAGAGGTGACCAGGTTCGGTCACAGACAGCAGTGCTGACACTTCAGGGTCAGAAGAGGTTATGTCAAAATTGTAATACAGTGATATGAATATAATGTGTGGTTCGGGTTTTGAAAATGTTTGCTTTGATGTCTGATATATTTATGGTGCAATTAATTTCCAATGAGAAGCTAAATAGTTTGAACTTAATGCAATATATCCTCAGAAACAAACTAAAATATTATGTCCTTAATGTAACTCATGACATACAAGTCATGGACTACAAAAGCACATTTGCAGACAAAAGTCACAAGGCTCAAAACTCATACTATTAACTGCTAGTATGTACTAATACTAACTTAGGGTGTCACCACATCCTAAAGCATGTGTGAATGTGTGCACTGAAATAACCCTGGGAGTACGTTTTTTATAAAAGACATAAAGGCACCGATACCACTTTTTTACGAACCGATACGAGTACGAGTATTTTTATTTGTGTACTTGCCGATACCGAGTACCGATACCGATACTTCTTAGATTTGGTCTCCATGAAAGTGCAATTAATTTGGAGGCAGATTTTATTTTATCTTCTGCAGATTATGTCAAGCCTATAGTACAAAATGAACAGAAAGCTATCCCAAGCCAAAAATAAACAGAGCTTTCTGGTTTTAACAAAAGCCTTCAAACAGACAATATCATCACATTAGACAAAATGCAAATATAACCAGATAAAGGCAATTCAATTTGCTGCTTAGTTAACAACACATTCTGCTTAACAAAACGTGAACAGAACTATTACTGGATTAGCACAAGAGCACATTTCAGTTACAAAAGGATCAAAAGAGTGTCCTGCTCAAGTAGCCTACACAAAAAATCACTTAACCTATGTGGCACTATAAGTCTTTCTCTCTACCTATCTCTCTCTGTGTGTGCGTGCACGTTTTTTTCTTTTGCAAGACGTCAGTTAAGATTGGTTGCGTCGGTCTTGTACGGTGGCCGAGAGGTGCAAACCAACATTACAAAATCTGAAACACTTTTACAAAGCTTGAGACAAATTTACATTTTGGAAAACATTTTTACATATCTTAAAACAAAATTACATTACCATAACGCATTTACAAGTCCCGAAACAAATTTACATTTTAGAAAACAAATTAACAAGACGCAAAACACTTTTACAAGTCCCGAAACAAATTTACAAATGACATTAACCGGAAAGGGAATGTATCAACTCCGAGATTGACGTGCAAGTGATAACGGAAGCGCTCAATTTTAGTTGATGGAGTTCATGGTGACCCAAGATTGACAGCGACAGAGTGATGTTTTGCCCGTTTTGTGGCAACCATATGAGCCGATTAACGCGAATTTTATTTTCCGTATGGTCTTTAGAGTTTTTAAATGGAGCAGACCAGACTGAAGGACCAGATATCCTGCAGCAGTGCATACAATATTTTAATGAGGGACACTCGTACGCTGTGGACATGTCATGTTTACACGGAGTACACATCAGCTTGAGTTCTCTGAAAAGACTTTATTTTGTTGAGCATTGGCACCCTCGAGGATTGAGCTCCCGGAGCAAATTCATTACATGATCCCTCTTCACTCGCAGATTGTAGGCTACTTTTGTTTGAGCACCTGCCACATCATGCGGTAACCAAACAGCTGTCCAGGTCCACGAAGTTCCAGTCGTATTGCCCTAATTATGACGTTTGTAGAGGAGAAATCCTTTCTGCGATATAACCTGGCATCATAGTTTGCTTTTTCACCATGAACTCCATCCATCAACTCAAATTGAGCACTTCCGTTATCACTTCCACGTCAATCACATTCCCTTTCCGGTTAATGTCATTTGTAAATTTGTTTCGCCACTTGTAAATCTGTTTCGGGACTTGTAAAAGTGTTTTGCGTCTTGTTAATTTGTTTTCTGTAATGTAAATTTGTTTTCTGAAGTGTAAATTTGTTTCGGGACTTGTAAATGTGTTATGGTAATATAATTTTGTTTTATGATATGTAAAAATGTTTTCCAAAATGTAAATTTGTCTCAAGCTTTGTAAAAGTTTTTCAGATTTTGTAATGTTGGTTTGCACCTCTCGGCCACCGTAGTCTTGCCACTAGCATCAGTGAACTCTGTACTTAGCACTATGGTGCGTCTTCAGATGTTTAATCAAATTGCTTGTGTTAAACAAAGTACTTTCCTTTCCGACCCTCGACACCGTAGCAGTGCAGATCTTACACTGTGCCTTACTCCTGTCGTCGTCATTTATCTTAAAATGAGCCCAAATCACCGTTAAGGCAGCACAACGGAATTGCTAATCGCTAACGAGATGCTAGCGGCTAAATTTAGCGAAACCTGTATACTGAAATACTTTGACACTATGACAAACTTTCCTAACACAGTCAAACATCAAGCAAGTCCAACACAAGACAAAACAAGACGGCAAATAAGCTACTTACTAGTCCGGCAGAGAGAGGACAACAAATCACATTTTGTGTCCGCATAGCCCGACCAGTTTGATGCCGTGAAATACTGTTGAGTGGTATCGGTGCTTGGTATCGGCAATTCAAAAACGAGTACGAGTATTTTAACGAAGTATCGGCCCGATACCCGATACTGGTATCGGTATCGGTGCATCCCTAATATGTAGGTCCCTTAACCACTTCTTGGAGGGCTTAAAGAGTTTACACTTTTTCCATACTAACAATAAATAGTTGAAGATAGAAATTAAACAAGTATAACAACTACTAATGTAGGCTATATTATACAACATACATATAACAAAGCAGCCATTTGTGAGATAGATATTAGCTGATCTGTCTTAGTGTGTCAGATCCTATCTGGGAGCTGTGCTGTGTCATTAAGGCAACATAAGTGGTCTGATATGGGCATTTTCAGTCACTTCGGACTAAACATGATACATTATTGCATGACAAGCAAGTTAAAACGCAAGAATGAGGCAGAAGATGAATTTCGAGCACAGTAGTGTTCCTTCCTGTGAGGCATCGAAGGTGGGGTCGGGGTAGAAACAGAAAGCTGCGTCACAAACACAAACACACACCATTTTGCCCCCTGAACATCTCCCTCTCTCTTCCACGCCCCAACCCACCACAAACCCCTCCTCCTCCATACTTTGGTGTCATGTCTTCTTTGAGGGACAGGAAAAATCAGTTATTTGCACAGTGGAAAGTGGGCTGTCATAAACAGTAGCCACTGACAGTCAGGACGAGCTTCTGGACACATGCTCTGCACCTGAAGATATCTGAAGACTTGAAGATGAAACTCTGCTGTGTTCTGGCTGTTGCTGTCCTTGTTGTGGCACTCTGCTTCCAGGCACAGAGCCAGAGTAAGTTTGTCAGATTGCGTTATTTTTCCTCAGTTGTTCAGCATGGTTTCAAAATGTTTTAGCTATGAAAAAAGCATTTAAAATAGTGTTTTACGTCCAAGAACAAAAAGGTGTGTGCCAACCCAGAGGTCAAGCAGGTCCAGGACATTATGGAGAAACTGGACCGTCTGTGGGATCCTGAACCCATTCCCAGTTCTCGTTAACACGTGACCACAAGCGAGGTCCACCAGCACCAGCTCCCTGCTATGCATGACTCCTCCCTGAGATGTCAGTGTACACTGCATCCTGAAAGAGTTACAATGAAAGTAACGTCCTCTTATTCCGTAGATTTTGCACAAAAATATTTTGTAATTTCTCCACTCAGTGCACCCCTTCAAGATAAGATCTGCAGACAAATAGGCTGGGATAAACCTAATAATTCCTCATCTGTGTATTATTCTGAACAGATTTTAATAAAGCTATTTTGCTATGTATCTTTGTTTCAGCACTTAATTCCTTTTTTTCACTCTTTCATTTTCCATGTAGCGATGCACACTTAGGGGTTAAAGGTGATGCAGCACAAACTTTAGTTGTTAGGGCACTGAAAGGAACCTGTTTCCACTTGTAAGTTCCTGAAAATAGAGGAATAAAGTTGGAGTACTTGCAATGGCAGACAGCAGTTGTTAAGAAATACTAAAGCTTCAGCGCAACTTGAAAATTGACTAGTCATACATTTTACTTTTTGTTTTTCTGTGCAATACACAGTTCAACAAATACCAGTGTGCACTGCTGTCATATTAGTTACATATTTAACATATAGGTATCAAAAACATGGCCGTGTAGCGATCTCAGAGTCATGCGTCATCCTTGGCTTTTTTGCCGTTTGTTAACTCACAGGCACAAGCAATCAGACACTAATACAGAAATGCCTGTACGAAAACGCTTAAAACACAAGGAAAATCACACAGGGCCATTTACGAATTACAGTAATACCACATCGATATCTAATAATACATAGGCTATAGATATTGACATAACAGGGAAAACACCAAACACTCGAAATAAGAACACTAAAAACGAATTTACAGACATATGAACACTGAGGTATCGTGACATAGCAAACAGCACAGAAGCACAGGTAATGACACATACATCACTCCCGCCACACGCCATAATAGTGTGAAGACGAATACATTCTTTAAAATTCATCAGATCTTGGGGGGGAAACCTACCTGTAATTATTTTGTAAGCTGCCGATAGCAAAAAGACACTGGAGCCCCGGCTAGCAAGAAGACTCGGGCGTCAGTCAACCGCAATCTGGCCGAGTGCAGCTTGCAACTTGATAGACCAGGGCGTCAGCAAAACGCAGTAGCGTCGATGCCGTGCGTGTTTACCTGGCCAAGATGTAGGCTACATTAACCTTTCAGAACGTAGGTTTTTTGTTTTACCAACCTACCGCAGTGGGTGAGTTTTTTTCTGGCTGATTCACGAATGTTCTACAGAATGTTCTATGGGAACATTCTACAGTCATTGGTTAACCCATATGTGCCGCAGGTAACCGAAGGACAAATGATCACCACAGCACTTAACCTGAATAAATCATCCTCAGTAAAAACAATGAATAGGCTACTTAGCCTCGCGGTGGTGATTTTGTTCTTTAGTAACTGCCACTGGAACTAAAAATAGCCACATTATAAATATATATAAAATGATATGACATATATGTGTGTGTGTCACTGTCACTACCTAAATATGTGATGAGCCACAGCGAACAGGTAAACCGTAAGTCAGGCTTGTTAACGTTATTTCCACATCGCAAACCGTAGCTAATACAAAGTGTCAAGAGCTTTAGGCTGACCAAACAAGTACCAGTAATCGCCTAACTCAGGGGTCTCAAACTCAAATTACCGGGGAGCCCATGAGCGTCCAGTCTGGTCAGTGGGGGGCCCGATTTTTTGGATCTGTTGGCTTGCCTATCACAATACTGTAGATACTACTTTTAAGTGTATCAACTATACCATGTGTGATCAGTGGTAGTACAATAGTTAGTGTTGTTGAATAACAAGCAGTTGACCAGAGTTTCAATTCCTGGGCAATGCAAGATGCTCTTTGGATAAAGGCAGGGGCGGCGCCAGGGGAGGGCTAGGGGGTGCTATAGCTCCCCCTGGATTAGCCATAGCACCCCCAAGAAAATAATGGTTTATTTATTATTGTTATTTAATTTAATTCTGCGTTCTTAATTTAATTTATTGTGTGATAATAATATTTCAATCACAAAAGAAAATAATAACAGATTGAAATGCACAGATTGTTCACGTAGCACGACACAGACACGTCGCATGCGTGAACGTTGACGTTTCCTGACGATTGAAGGAGAAAGAGAGCTAGTGCACTGTCAAAGTCGTTGTTGTAGTATCAACAAATTCACAGTAATGGATCGGTTTTTGATACCCAAAATTCCACGTGTAGAAGAATCATGTGACGTTGAAGAAGAAGAAGAAATGCAAGGAGTATCTGAATCTGATTTAGAAGAAGAGGAACGTCGTGGTCAAAGAGATCAACCCTACACCTCTACTGAGGGTGCTAGCCATGCTACACCTGGTCTGCTGGCTTGCCCGGATTTTGGTTTTGCTTATGGCTTTTCCAGCATAGTTTTGTTTGCATTTACATTTTACATTTAGTCATTTAGCAGACGCTTTTATCCAAAGCGACTTACATATGTGCGACTTACAATGTATACACATTTTACATTTACACTGATGGCACACTGCACATCAGGAGCAATTAGGGGTTCATTGTCTTGCTCAAGGACACTTCGACAGGGAATCGAACTAGCAACCATCTGATCACTAAACGACTTCTCTACCTACTGTACCACTGTTTGCATTTTTGCCTGTTCTTTAAGAGTTTTATTGTACAATGATACAATGATCTAGCTCTGATAATTGTGGTTTTTAGTGCCTACCGTTTTGTTTCATTCATTTTTAAAAGGGGCCTGCATCTTTACACCGTTTAAGATTTAAGGTGGAACGGTCTTGTTAGATGTGTAACAATAATGAATGCGGTCTCTTTTTGGCATTTTTCTGGATCCGCCTTAAAAAAAATCAGATTCTAGCCTAGGACGAGCAGTCTGTCTGTGCTAGCCAGGTATACATAAGCTTCTATGTTTTTATTGATTGTGACCTGAAATAATATATACTTTTTGAAAGCATTTCTGACTCTTTGACTGTTTTAGTTCATTCTATCTGCTATTCTAATTTGCCCTCTTTAGTTTAGAATGTATTGAACTATTTATGTTTAGTTTAATTTGTCAGACATGGTAGTGGTGACCTGGTGGTCATCTGGCGCCAACTTTAACCCCCACTGAAGTAAGTAAAGTATTTGGGATTGCGGAATCAATGCTGCATGCATTTTGTCAGTGACCGTCGCAGAGGAACACTGCTATGTGCGCGTCCGTCGGAAGCAGCCTAATGATAATAATAATAATACGATCGATTTGTATGGTGATTTTCATGGACCACAAAGGCTCTTCAGAGAGCAAACATCATGTAAACAGATATGACGATATGGTGGGGAGGTGTTGTAGTAGAGAACCATGTGACACATATGCCATCACCCTAATTTCATAGCACCCTCGGTAAAACGCCGAGCACCCCTATAGCACCTGCAGAAAAAAATCTCTGGCGCCGCCACTGGATAAAGGTATTCAAAAGGAGATCACTTTGTCTCATTGATAGCCCATGACTTGCATATAGAGCAGTAATAGTGGGATAATGTCTTCATCGACAACTAAATCTATATTTTTCCTTCATACATGTGTCACAGGTTCAGTTTTAGTTCTTCTTATCTTTATCCGGTACACTGTATTATTCACAGTTAGCTTATCAATATCCTTTGGCTGTGAAGCACCCCTTCCCAACATACAGACACGGATGCAGAAGTAGAGAAAATACAATAATCTTTATTTAATACATTAGCTAATAAATATGTAGAAAAGGTGCAATGAGTAAAAGAGTCCAATTCATTGGCTTAAGCAGTCCACTCTCCTCCTACGTATGGCTGGCAGGCGTGCTGGTCCCTCACTGTCTCAGCTGGGCTTCACTAAGAAGTACACATACGCACGCACGCACACACACACACATCGTCAGGTAGGCAGCCACTTGCAGATGGCCTATAGGCCTACCGTGAATGTGGAGGCTCAATAACCAAGACAACCAACATACATACAGTCATTAGCAGGCTACTGCCCTTCTACGCTAGCGGCGCTATACACTGCTCACCACTCGTGGAACATGCACACTCAAGCACAGTCTTGCTTAATCTAAAACTAACAGGGCAAGGAAGGGCCACTTAGCTCGTTGAGGGAGGAAAGCTCCACACTTCTCTCCTCCCTGGCAGTTGCGCAAAAGGAGGTGTACGTCCACACCAGTTACGGCTCTGTCATGGTAAAAAGTGACCGGGTGCCAAAAAGAGCCCGGGTGATGTAATATTGGCTTTCGAACGACTCTTGAGTGACAGTTGCTATACCAACGCTAGCATCACGTAACTCGGACACTACGTAACCCGGGCACTTTTTGGTCAGTCTTAAGAGTCGTTCGAAAGCCATCAGCTACTTGTTAGTCACTTAATATTGTGCCTAAAACTATTAAGTATTCCGTTTTAGCTACACCTGTCGGTATCCTGTACATCAACATTTGCAGTCAATACTACTTTTTGAATCGCTATATATTGTGGCTAAACAACCCGGTAAATAAAGTGTTCCATTTTAGCCGTTTACATCATCATTTGCATTTCAATTGAAATTGTTTAGAGTAGAAATTCGTTTTTCATAAAAAGGAGAGAATATACTGATATACGGTGCTTGTTTATCTACCGTTTTAGCAAGCCAGCCAGTTAATTTGCTAACATCTTAAATAATATACGGTGCTTGTTCATCTATCTTTTTAGCAGGCCAGCCAGTTAATTTGCTCTCATCTTAAATAATATACGGTACGGTGCTTGTTCATATACCTTTTAAGCAAGCTAGCCAGTTAATTTAATAACATCTTAAAATATGGTGCTTGTTCATCTACCTTTTAAGCAAGCCAGCAAGTTAATTTGCTAACATCTTAAATACTATACGGTGCTTGTTCATCTACCTTTTTAGCAAGCCAGCCAGTTAATTTGCTAACATCTTAAATAATATACAGTGCTTGTTCATCTACCTTTTTAGCAAGCCAGCCAGTTCATTTGCTAACATCTTAAATAATTTAAGATCTACCATTATTTGTTGATATAGGCCTATTTAGAAAGACTTGGGAGAGTTCATAGTAGCTTGCTAGCTATACACTAAGCAAAATAATGTGCCCCAGCTAACGGAGGAATTGCTAATCGCTAACGAGATGCTAGCGGCGAAACCGGTTGAAATGTACTTACTTTGACACTATAATAAACTTGTGAGTCAACAACTTTCCTAACACAGTCAAACATCAAGCACATGGTTGGTTTATTGCAGGTAAAATACAGGCAAGCTGGTCTCAGGTAGCGAAGTATAATGCGAGATGCTCTGGGGTTGTCTTTTTTTTTTTTTTTTTTTGCATTTATTATTGCAATACAGTATATAAAAACATACAGACAAGAGCTCATCATATCAGTCATGAAACAAGATCAGATAAGTAATTTCAGATAAATTAATAAATAATAATAATAGAAAAAATTAAATAAAAAAAACAAACACAGGACAGATACAATTCATAAATTTCATAAATGTTATACATTTCATATATTTCATACATTTCATACATTTTATACATCTCATATATTTCATAAATTTCATTTCATTACGACAAGGAAAGGGATTATATTATTCCACGTTGAAGAGTTCTCTGTACATTTTAATCGTTCTATTACTTTTGCTTGTGTTTATCATATCCAGTGTGTCAGTATATTGTGCAAATTCATGTGAGAATCTAGTAAAATTAGGAGTCACCTGTGCATATCTGCTTTTGTGTATATGGAATTTGCCAAATAATATAATCAAATTAGTTATGAATTCCAAATTGTTATTCTTATGAACAAAATAAGTGATGACACTTTTACAGTCAATTTTAACATTAATTTTAGTTTTACACAATATATATCTTTCAATCTGAGTCCAAAAGGTAAGTGAGCATGAGCAGTGGTAGAACAGATGAGTTAAAGATTCAGAATCCCCATTGCAGAAGGAGCATTTATTTTCAATGTCTAAAAATTTTGATAAATACAAATTTGTTACATATATATTGTGTAAAATTTGTATGTGCACTTGCTTAATTTTATTAGTAATAAAAAATGTGTATGGCAAAAGCCATGCTCTTTGCCAGTCAGTGTCATTAAACATGCTATTCCAGAAAGCTTTCCCTCTGGGACTAATCTTCCTTTTTTCAAATAATGTGTTACGTATGTGTTTATTATTACATTTAATATCCATAATGTCTATACCATTCACAAATAAGAGGGGTTCTATGCTTTTATCACAGGAATGGCTTTTTATCAGTTAAATTCTTTACTCGTTACAGGAAAGGACTTAATGAGAAGGAATCGATCATAGCTAAGCAATAAACCATTGGTGTCAAATAGATCATTTACATATAATATACCTCTGTCAAACCACTTCTGCTTGAAAATTGACTTTTTACCAACAGTTATGTTAACATTATTCCATATGATTGTTTTGTGTGGGGGAAAGTTGTGTGTGTAACATAATTTCTACGCTAGGAGGGCCTGTTGAATAAATTTGGATAATTTTATGGGCAATTTGGTAGTCTTATAATTACAGGTGAGTAGAAAGTGAAAACCGCCCAATTGTTTAAATATATTGTTTGGAATAAAGTACCAGATAGAGTCTGATGCTCTAAGACATTCTTTGATCCATTTTATCTTGAATGTGTTATTCAAATCAAAAAAGTTTAGCAAATCAAATCCCCCTTCATTTCTGGGCCCAGAAAGTATATCTTTTTTTAAGCAATGGTGTCGGTTTTTCCAAGCAAAGTTGGTAAGTATGTTGTTAATTTCTTTAGATGTTGAGTCTTGGACATACAATGACAGGGCGGGATAAACAAGAGATGCCTTCTGCCTTGGTTAAGAGAATTCTTCCAAAAATAGATAGGTCGCGTTGAAGCCACATATTCATAATGGTTTTAGTTTTTTTTAGTCTAGGAGGGAAGTTAAGCTGGTTAACATGGTTAACATATCTTTGGTTACATCAATTCCCAAATATTTGACAGATTTTTTCAATGGAATGTTGCATATGTACTCATCATCAGTATCAAATAGACTCAAGATTTCACATTTCCCTATATTAAGATGTAGTCCTGAAGCTTTTGAAAACTCATTAATTAATTGTATAGTTGGTCCAATTTGGTATTTGTCTCTCATGAACAAAGCTGTATCATCTGCTAGTTGAGTAATTCGGATTTTTTTTGAAAAATAGATAGACCATGTATATTGGGACTATTCAGAACCTTGAGTGAAAGTAACTCTACAACAATTAAGAATAAAAAGGGGGAAATTGGGCAGCCTTGACGCACAGATCTGTTAACAGGAAATCTTTTAGAGGTATTGGGATAGATTAATACATTACTATTGATATCCTTGTATAACATTTTAACTACAGATATAAAGGATTCCCCGAAGCCAAATATATCCAAAGCTTTATATATAAATGGGTGTTCGACTGTATCAAACGCTTTATAAAAGTCGAGAAATACAATGAGTGCCTGTGACTCCACATACTCTGAGTAATCTAATAGATCTAACACCAATCTTATATTGTTGCTTATATGGCGATTAGCCATGAAGCCAGTTTGGGTTTCATTTATAATTTCTGCCAGGTTTCTTTTTAAACGTCTAGCAAAAACAAGTGCAAACAATTTATAATCTACATTCAGAAGGGTGATTGGTCTCCAGTTTTCTATTGATAGAGGATCTTTGTTTGGTTTGGGTATCAAGCTAATTATTCCTTGCTTCATTGTTGTAGACATTTCCTTCTTATCAATGCATTCTCTATACATTTCCATAAGTGGGTCTTCAATAATACTCCAAAAACATAAGAAAAATTTAGTAGTCAAACCATCAATCCCAGGAGCCTTCTGAGTTTTCATTTGTTTCAAGGCCTCAACAAATTCGCATTTCAAAATAGGTTTTTCGCAGTTAGTTCTAAATTCTTCTGAAATGGTGGGGACATATGTTTTGATGCTATTCAAGTATTCCACACAGGATAATGGTTCAAATTTGGATATGTATAAATTTAGGTAAAAATATCCTATATGTTCTGCTATTTCTTTGGGATTAGTACTAACATTGTTTTTAATTTTCAGTGTGGAAATATTGTTTCTTTTACAATTTCGTTTTTCCAATGCAAAAAAATAGCTAGTGTTTTTTTCGCCATTTTCTAACCATTTGGCCCTGCATCGTATAAAGGCTCCTTCAGCAGCATCTGTATACAGTTTGTCGATGTCATTCTGCAGTTCCATTAACTTTAGTTTCTCGATTTCTGAAAGATCTTTTCCTTGAATAAAACATTCAAGTTTTCCATAATTTCTTTTTCTTTTGCATTACTAACCTTTTTAATTTCTTTGCTACGTTTAATAGCTATTTCTCTAATTTTGAATTTGAAATATTCCCATTTCTGAATATTAGTCATTTCATTTTCACTGAAAATATCTTGGGCCATTAAATGAACGGAAACTTGAAAGGTTTTGTCTTTAAGTAATCTATTATTTAGCTTCCAATACCCACGCATTTTATTATTACTATCTTTTGAGCCAACTAAGTGTATAGAGATAATTTTGTGATCCGATAAAGGAGCATAACGATGTGAAACGTCAGATATGTACTGCAGGCAAGAGGTGGAAGTTAACCATAAATCTATTCTAGATTGTTGTGTACATCTTGAATTACACCAGGTAAATTCTTTGCTTGGGCTTTGTCATTGTAACCATACACATTACAGATCAAGAAAAGAGAGTTGTCTAGTTTTACTACTACTATGATCCACCTTCCATCCTCAGAGTTGAAATGTTCTAAAATATCACCTGTAAACCTGTTAAATAAAAAGCTGACACCTGCAGAGCGATGAGAGGCATGAGAAAAGAGAAAAGTGAAAAGTATGCTTGATCTCCCCACTGACTTTTCCAAAATGTACTTTCTGTATCACTGGAATGAGTTTCTTGTAAGAGGATAATGTTAGCATCAGTTTTCCTGATAAATAGAAACATTGCTTTCCTTTTAGTATTGTCTCTAAGTCCCCTAACATTAAGAGAGACTATTTTTAATGAACTGAACTTAAAATCAGTCATCTTTTAGAAAAAGGAAGAAGAGAGAGAAAACAAAAAGAAAGATAAAAAAAATTAATTAAAAAAAAGAGCACAATGTCTGGAGAACTTTAAGAAATATAAGCCTTGGATAAGTAGGTAGGTTATTGAGGTAGTCTGACTACCAAAAAGAGCCCAGGTGACGTAATGCTAACGTTGGTATAGCAACTGTCACTCAAGAGTCGTTCAAAAGCCAATATTACATCACCCAGGTTCTTTTTGGCACCCGGTCACTTTTTACCATGACAGCTCCACTGTAGTCACGGCTGGTTTACGTTGTCCTGAGTCTGCCTTCAGTCAGCTGATTGTCGAGGGATCCCTGTCGGCAGGGAAAACGCATTTCCTAAGGAATGCGTATTGAAGCCGGATATCGTCACTTTACTCCGGTCTCTGGTTGGATAAAACTTGTCAACAGAAATGGACAAGGACCTTTGATTTATTCTTTAGGAACCATGCCGATGCCTGACTTTTAATGTTGTGTGACGTTGTTGAAGTTCAAGTTCAACATTAATAGCGATTGAATTACCCTTGTGTCGTGTAATCGCTAGCGGTAAATAAACGTTAATAACTTGAATGACTGATTAAGGATATATGTTACACATCACAAACACACGTAATCGATGGGTTTTGGGGAAAATGAGGTAATTGGTTAGCTTAAATTGCAGTATCTTAGGCGAGCTAATTGACCTGGCTAGCTATAGCGGAATTAACAGTGCTAGCTTTGTGTTTGGTCATATAGCTTCGTAAAAGTTCGGTTAACAAGTCACTTGTGTGTTTAGTTGTATGACTTCGTAAAAGTTCGGTTAACAAGTCAATTGAGCATTAAGCCACCTGACTAATGGGTCTATTCATATCAGCATGCTGACGTTATACTTATTAGCAGCGAGGCTAGCTAGCTACTATGTGTTCCAATGGATTGTTGGTCTAAGCGTTAGCTTCAGTTAAGACCTACAATACTCTGCAACATTCGTGTACCACATGAACAACTAACCGAGTCAATGTAAACATAGGTTAACAAGTCACTTGTGTGTTTAGTTGTATGACTTCGTAAAAGTTCGGTTAACAAGTCAATTGAGCATTAAGCCACCTGACTATAATGGGTCTATTCATATCAGCATGCTAACGTTATACTTATTAGCAGCGAGGCTAGCTAGCTACTATGTGTTCCAATGGATTGTTGGTCTAAGCGTTAGCTTCAGTTAAGACCTACAATACTCTGCAACATTTGTGTACCACATGAACAACTAACCGAGTCAATGTAGACATATAAAAAGTTGTGTAGATAGCTTTATTCACATAAGCCGTATAACTTCACAAAAATAATAATAATTTAAAGTAAACCGATCGTTTGCATGTCAGGCGATCAACACAACTTCTCAACTAAAAAGTAAAGGTCCTAATCAAACGGAGTAAAGTGACGACTTCCGGTTTCAATACGCATTCCTTAGGAAATGCGTTTTCCCCGCCGACAATC
Organism: Clupea harengus; assembly: GCF_900700415.2. Classification (NCBI taxonomy): domain Eukaryota; kingdom Metazoa; phylum Chordata; class Actinopteri; order Clupeiformes; family Clupeidae; genus Clupea; species Clupea harengus. The sequence continues at coordinate 9,528,960 of NC_045166.1, forward strand.
CCCACGAGTCGTGACGTCTCCACTCTCGCTTTCCCCAAAGACGGTGTTCCTCGGCCCTCTGCTTCCAAACTTTCCTCTGCAACTCGCGGCACTCCGCCGAGATCCTGTAACAAATAACAGCAAAGCCAGGGCGGGGGAAATTCCGACACTCTCTCCTCTCTCCCCATTTATGAGGCTCCTGCTCGCTATGGCTAAATAAACCAGCTGAATTGAATTGACTGATTACGGGATAATTAATGCAGGATTGGTAGACAAATTGCTGGTCTAGTGCAGCACCCCATTGCTTCCCTCACATACAGTTCCTACCGCAACCTGGTCTTTACTGCCACGTACCCCTGTGACACATGCACATTTCAAAGCAAATGCTGTACTGCACCACTTTTGTATAGTTGGTAACAAGGCTGCAAACAAACAAAACGAAGCAGAAAACTGAATAAAGTTTCAGCAAAAATTTGGAATTATTTTATTTTATAAAATAAATACATTTATAATAAATATATTTCATGTGTATAATTTCATTTGTCTGTCAAAATACAACATCTTTCCATCCATAGTGATCTACAATTACTGATATGCTGATCATTGATGGTGCACCGTCTGTTGTTATTCCTCGGAGCGACTTCCATTACAAACCAGCATACTATATTGCATCACACATCCTTAGCTGTGGTACGGCCATCATCATCATCATCATCATCAATCATCATCATCATCGTCATCGGGAGACAAAACAGACAAAATAAATAAACAAAACACATTATACAACTCAGAAATTAGGTATAAAAAAATAACACAAAGTAAAAAAAAAAAATCAGAGAATTATCTAAAACAACAGCACTGAGGCACATCCTTAGCATCTAAAAGACTCTTAAATTGGTTGACAGACAAATACTGGGTTAGTTTCAAGTCCTCTTGAACAGTGTTCCATTTATGGGAAGCAAAGAACTTAAAAGCTATTTTACCTATATTAGTTTTGATAAGGGGGATTTCAAGGGAGATGAGGCTCTGTGACCGTGTGTTATGACAGATGGATTTAAATTTTAAAAGTGACATGAGATAATTAGGCAGTTTTCCCACTAAGGCTTTATAAACAAATAAAATACAGTGTTTTTCCCCTCCTGTCTGCTAGAGGGGACCAACCAACATTCTTGTATAAATTACAATGGTGGGTCCTGAAAGCGTCTCCCGTGACAAAGCGAATAGCACTATGGTATACAGAGTCCAGGAGTTTTAAGGTAGAGGGTGCAGCATACATGTAAACAATGTCACCATAGTCAAGAACTGACAAAATTGTTGATTGCACTATTGCCATTCAGTTTTCAAAGGTAAAACAAGATATAATTCTATAAAGAGAGCCCAGTTTAATTTTAACCTTCTTAGCTAGGTCAAGAACACGTGATTTAAATGACAGCCTATCATCTACCCAGATACCTACTGTATGTATTTATAGCAAGGAACTTGCTCAATATTAGTCCCAGAACAGGTGCAGATCCTATGGGTGGAGGGGACATTATTTCTACCATTGGAGAAAATCATGAATTTAGTCATAGCCTCATTCAGCACCAATTTGAGGGACTTTAGGGATTCCTGTACAAAATCAAAAGCATGTTGAAGGTTTGAAACTGCTTGATCTATAGAGGGCGCTGAGGCATACAAAATTGTATCATCGGCATGAAAATGGGCTTTGCAATGTTATAGAGGGTCACAGATATTATTAATGTAAAGTGAGGACAATACCGAGCCTAAAATAGAGCCCTGGGGGTCACCAGAATTAATTACTAGGGCCTCAGATGTTAGGCCTGCAACATCTATACATTGTGTTCTATCCGTGAAATAGTTTTTGAACCGTCTAAGGGAGACATTATCAAATCCCAGGGAGTCCAGTTTGCCAAAAAATATCTCATGGTTTACTGTATCAAAAGCTTTTGACAGGTCAATAAATAAAGCTGCACAACATTGTTTCTTGTCTACAGCAGAGGCTATGTCATTCACCACAAGGGTTGTTGTAGTAATGGTACTGTGACCAGCTCTGAAACCTGATTGAAAGGGGCATAAAATTGAGTTTGAAGAAAGAAAAGAGCTAATCTGCTCATTTACAAAGGATTCCAACATTTTGGCTAGGCATGGGAGCTTGGAGATCGGCCTATAATTGTTCATATAATTTGCAACTTGTCATAAACTTGTATCGTTTTTTCATAAAGTAATTCCTCTGTCACTTCGAGATGGTTGTTAACACTGTGGAAAAAACTCAAATACGCACTGAAACTTTTACCTTTGACACACAGCTAGATTTATTTTCCGATAATGACCGCAGGACTATACATTATCCCATTTATTATTCGGTTACGTTAAAACGATAGAAGACATTCCTCCAAAATACCTATTTTTAATGATTTTGTTGTCATTTCATGTCTTCCGCTAAGAAAAAAATGTTCTTCACGCAAATAGCAGCGGTAAATGTTAGGGTGGCCCATTCAAATAAATGGAACTTTTTACAACATTCTAAGGAGACGGCGGGGCGGATGAAATCGCTTGAGGGGCCGGATCTGGGGTTTGAGACCCCTGGCCTAAGTATTACTGGTCAAGTCATTGACATAGGAAATCCTTTGTTTACTATCTGAACATATTCATGAAACTCCTCAGGCAAAAGCTTGCACTCAGCTAGCTAACATAAACAACAATTTCATCAGGTTTGAACATTGGCTAGCTAATCTTCTAACCATTTGGCGGGTTTTTGGGCTAACTATCTAGTTCATCGGTTCCCAAACTGGGGTACGCGTACCCCCAGGGGTACGCAAAGTGGTTCAGGGGGTACGCGGGGAGAAAATTTCCGCGATAACAGAAAACGGACGGAATTCGCAGAATGTACCCTTTGAAACAGAATTGCAACTTTCAGACGGAAACATCATTTTGTGCATCAAAATCGCCCAAATTCCCCTGTATTTTGTCCTGCAAGGCTGTATTTCTACGCAGCTGGAGATTAAATGTCTGAAGGGGTACGGGACTGTAAAAAGTTTGGGAACCACTGATCTAGTTGAACACTTGCAAGATATGCAGCCGAATGTTGTTGCATTTGTTTGAATGCTTTAAATTTACATTCAGAGTTATTTAGTACACAACTAAGGTATTAGTTTCCCAGGAATATTATGTGTGTCGTGTCACAGGTGGGGCGCTGGGGCCTCCCCTTACTCTAAATTGTCACTCTGACTGAGGAGCAAACCGTATCCCCACCCCAAAGAGATAGATAGATAGATAGATAGATAGATGGGTACTTTATTAATCCCAAGGGAAATTTAGGTCATCCAGTAGCTTATACACATATACACTTATACACCTCACCGACATACATACATAAATCACATATACATACACATAGGGAGAACATATTCACACAGAGTGTTTCCAGATACAGGAAAGGGTCTGACCCTATTGTACAGAGTGCAATGATTTTGACAGTGTCGGTGTCCAGGAGGAAAGTGATCTTGTGCTGCTGGTGTGGATAGATGTCAGGACTCAGGCCTAAAAAGTTTTTGTTTTATTAAATAGTTTAAAAAGAAGAGTCTCTAATGGTGGTGAAGAGGGCCGGCCTTGCTTTGCCTTGCCTGGCCTGGCCTGGCCTTCTCTTGCCTTGTCTTTTTTCCCCTGCATACTGACGGTAACCTGTGTATAACAGAGCATTCACACCTTTGCGTTGGAATGCGTTGATCCGTCAGGGTTGACGGATCCCCATTCACTTTGAATGGGGTGACGTCATCCTTTGCCAAACTGTGGCTCCGTTGGGTTCCCTTGCGTTGCGTTTCATGCATTGTTTGCAGCAAGAGTTGAAACATTTTCAACTTTTCGTGAGGCAATGCATGTGTCAGCCAATCAAATTGCCTTTAATGCATAACTGACAGCACAGGCGCTAGCCAATCAGATCCCATATATGCTCACGTCTAAAAAGCGGCAAGCTCCAAAAAAAAAGATGGCGGACCAAACTCCGTAGATGGTCGTATTTGTACCTAAAAGTTGTTTGTTTGACTTTTTTTTTTGCTTAGATTTTTTTAAAGTTACCGAGAAATAGACACTGTACAATGTAAAACCCCCTTTATTGTAACTGAAAAACACGTCTGATAGGATTTGCGAGGTGTCTGAGCCCCCTACCTAATGTTAGCATGCTACTACTTACAAGGTAAACAGCTTGCTAGTGGCGTGATTGGTTTGTTGACCTGTCAATCTCACTACGAGGTTCCCGTACGAGGTTTGTTGGAGAGGGCTCGGAGTAGCATGAATTAAGCATAACGCGTAGGTGTGAAAGGTCTGTCAAAGCACTCCACTACTGCCGTTAGCCAATGACTAGCTGGGTTATTCTCTGCTTTACAGCTGCAGCTAGTTTGCTTGATACAGCAATTAATGGGCTGCAGGGTGTTACGTTGTTAGTGTTCCCTTGGGGACCTAATTCCCGGGCGTGTGGTTCCTCCCCCACTGAATGTAGTCACCCCGTGACAGTCATGCATTGAGAGATTAAAACATAATGATTCATTACATGAAATTAGTAGATCTAGTGAAAAAAAGTTCTGTCATTTTTTTTTTATCCCAGATCTATTTTACCTAGTGGCGTGCAGTCAGGCCCTTCAACCCTTCAGAGAAGGGGTGACAATTTATGTAAACACCAGATTATTCAAACAGACTAACATTTGCTATACTGTCTCATGTGTTTTCTGTAAAAGACTGAGCAGTAGTCTCCAGCGCTGGCTTCACAGGACATCACAGGACCTGGATTGAGTCTGGTCTCCAGTCCCTACTACATCACCACTGTGATGAGGGGTGCTTCAGGCAACTGCCCTGGACCTCTGCTTTTATTTTAAAACACTTTTGTTGCCTTCTGTACACACACACACTATCAGCAGCTGGAGGCACTCTGTTATCCCTAGCCCCCGTTATAAACATCACAGCGTTGAGTCTGTTCCCTGGCTCCTTCTACACAGAACATCACAGCACTTGGATTGAGTGGTCCCCCAGCCCCTGCTACACACAGTGTAATGACTGTGCTTGAAACCTCTTTTTTCCACTTGTATATATACATACATACATACATACATACATACATACATACATACATACATACATACATACATACATACATACATACATACACACCACAACACCTGGAGGTAGTGTGGGTTTTCGTCACCTTAACACCAAGACCTCAGATTTAATCCAGGGAGTTAATTTCCCCATATTATTAAACAGCATTTCTCTTTTTGTTTTAGGGCCGACTAGTAGGATCTCTTTGTCCTTGTTTAACTTTAAGAAATTATTCCACGAAACGACCTGGCCCGGATCCGCATAACGGATCTGATACGGGTCAGCACTGATCCACCTCCATCTCAGTATGGTCTTCCGCGTTCCAAATGCGGCACGGATCCGCTTACCCGATATCAGTGATGGTAATTCGTTTTATACCATATATTGAAGATTCAGTCTTAGGTTTGATCAGTCAGGATTCAGGTTTATTCTTGAAGAATGGCGGCCGACCACTGTGAGACAGAGACTGAGGATCCATCCTCCCTCACAGAACTTCACCTCAGTATATCTGATTATCCCTTGAGGGACAGTCTGTTAAATACACTGACATTAAGGGGTGTTACCGTCTATTCAAATAGGCCATGGAGACAAGGCCCTTTGGTGGGGGAAGGGGGTGACCACTTGTCACACCTCCTTCCCCAGGACAATCTCTCTCTAACCAGAAATAACTACATTCTAACTTTAGTTCCAAAATAAAAGTAACAATTATAACTGGGTATAATATCATTGAATTATTGACTATGGCATATTCTTATGACCTATGCCGGTCCCTTCATCAGCCAGCTCTATGGTTTCATCTATGACATTTTAAATAGTTTACTATGCTGGCCAAGTAACCACAGCTCAATTTGTAGGCTAATTTTTTTTATAAAATAACCTTGCTGTTAAAGGAGACTACTTTCCATCTTTTACTTGAGGGAGAATGCAAATATTCCAATCGGTATTCAGTCATCTCCACGGTCGATCTCCACTTAGCCTAATGCGTCACCATCTTCACAAGGTGAGCAGGAGCTAACCATAGCTATCTTTACTGACCAAGGATTGCAAGTGTTCTCGCAACAACCACAAAGTCAGCCTAAGTAAACAAATCAATTAGTTAAGGATTTAATAGCCACAATCTGGTGAATTGAATAAATACGTTTTTTTTTTAGGCGCTATAGCTGTAATGTTTAGTTTAATAAGAAACCGCTGGTTGTGAGTTAAGAGTTGTTGGTAACCATGGATACCACTCGAGTTGCTCATTGCATGGACTTTATGAGGCAAAAGGACATGGATGAGGCCATATATATATATATACAGTGCCCTCCAGAATTATTGGCACCCTTTAGTAAAAATGAGCAAAACGAGATGCGAAAAAATAATTTTATTGTTTATCCTCATGATCTTTCATTCAAAATATTCACAAAAATCTAACCTTTAATTGCAGTAACATTATTGAAAGAAACATTAAATTGTTATCATGAAACAAATATTTTTCTCAACAATATGTGTGCCACAATTACTTTGCCAAGATAACAGCTCTTGAATTCCTCCATACAGTATCTCTCCAGATCCTTCAGATTCCGAGGTCGACGCTTGTGGACTCTCCTCTTCAGCTCATCACACATTTTCTTTGGGGTTTAGGTCGGGGCCATGGCAAAACCTTTATTCTGCGGTCGGTGAACAATTTTTGTGTAGATTTTGAGGTGTGCTTTGGATCATTGTCCTCCTGGAAGGTCCAACTACGGCCCATTTTAAGCTTCCTGGCAGAGGCTGTTATGTTTTCATTTAATATCTGCTGGTCCATGATACCATGTATCCTAACAAGATGTCCAGGGCCTTTGGAAGCAAAACAGCCCCAAAATATCAAAGATCCGCCACCATACTTCACAGTGGGTATGAGGTGCTTTTCTGTATGACTATTTTCTGTTTACGCCAAACCCACCTTTCCCCAGACTTTCTGACCCCACGACTCAACTAACCTCAACAATTCTCCAGCTGTGTTCCTTGGAGATTCTTTTGCCAGTCGAACCATCCTCCTCACGGTGCGTGGGGTCAATGTACACACACGTCCTCTTCCAGGCTGATTCTTAACATCTTAATTATTTCCATGATAGTGGAAATGGGTATTTTCAACTGTTTAGAGATTTTCTTATATCCATTTCCTGATTTGTGCAGCTCAACAACTTTTCGTCACACATCGTCACTGTGTTCTTGGGTCTTTCCCATAGTGATGAATGACAAAAGGAATTTGGCCTGTGTGACACTCATATTTATACCCCAGTGAAACAGGAAGTCATGGTTGACCACTGTGAGAATGGCCCGAGCCGGCCATCTCATGATGTGGGATGTAGGCTTCTGGATCGTGGTTGCAGGTAGGCAGGAGAACACACAGCGCAGGAAACAGTGGCTTTCTTATAAAAATACAGCTATATTTATTTACAAAAACACAGGGACTCAAACCCCAAAAACATGTATACAAAAAACAGGAACTTGAACCCCAAAACCATAGAAACAAAAACCAGGGTAATCACAACCCCACAAACAGAGAAACATACACTGAACAAAACTAAAGCTTTTAAAACAGGCCAGGTACAACTCTGTACTCTTGACAGGTTTCGTCTATGTACCTGCCTCAGCTTCTTGCAACATGTCCTGTGGGGCTAATTTGACCCAATCAGTCTTAATTGGCCAGCATCCACAGGTGCAGGGGAACCCGGACCCAACCATTATGGTGGGGGAGTCCAGCCTTTCTCCCCTCATGGACCACAGTGAGAAGGGGGAGGGACTTCACCTTTTCACAACCACTTAAGAGTTCCTAATCAAACAGGTGAACTTAAAAATGTAAAACATGATTGGAAATATACTTCAGTTAGATTTTAATTATAAGATTTTCTAGGGGTGCCAATAATTTACCTATTGCTAAGCCCCGCTTATCGACTCTATACGTTAGTCACAAAGAAAGCAAAGGCTGGCTAACGTTAGGCAGAATAATTTATTTGCAACAATGAAAAGATATGACTGAATTAATTAATTTGATGAAAGTGTATACAGTAGTGTGAGGTCGATATGAACAGATAGCCGAAGACTGGTGTTTAAGTATAGAAAACATACGATCTTTAATTTACATAAATACACTATTCAGAGACACGTCGGCTCACCAACAGTACAAAACAATATGCGGGACACAAACAGTAAAAAAAACAAAATGCGAGACACAAACAGTGCCGTAGTGGTAGCAAAACGCTGTCGTCTATCTCCAAAAAAGAGGTACAGCAAACTTTAAATAGGCCTACATATAAATCATGAAGCTTTGAAATCATTGCATTGATGAACTTGACATCTCTGTCAACTCTCTCGGTGTAAAGATCTTTCCTTGTGTAAAGGACAAAATCACAGAAGTCAAGTCCACTTAAAAGCAGCTGTCCTTGGATTTGATGATAGCAGTTGTGGTTTTTTGAAACTTTGATTTTATCCTTTACAATCTTTAACATGGCACACATGTTTTGGAGAAAAATATGTATTTAATATTTAAAAAAAACTTCTTTCAATAATTTTACTTCAATGTAAATGTAAGATTTGTTGTGAAGATTTTGAGTGAAAGATCAAGAGGATAAACAGCAAAGACATTTTCTCATAGCCTGTTTTGCTCATATTCACTAAGGGTGCTAATAATTCTGGAGGGCACTGTATAGGATAGAGAGAGAGAGAGAGAGAGAGAGAGAGAATAACCTTGATATGTATACGCAGCAAATAATAAATGGACCCTTACATTTTGGTGTACATCATGTCATATTTATTACATGTATTTTAAAACATCTATACATCTACATAAGTTTTCCCTTTGACGATCTGTACACACAATACACTCCGATGCTCTGTTCACTTAGCTGCGGGGTTTAAAATCTTGCCCATGAACAGAATACTTCTAGTTTTATAATCCATGATGAAGACAAAGAAAGGCCTGTTGATTTTCACTGTCTTCGGTTGGACAGGGGATGACATCAGTACAATCTCCACTGTTGTGGCGGCGGCTGCCTCTGTGCCTTTCTCATCCACATTGAGGACTGCTTGATGTTCCACCTTAACATTATTAAGTTATGGGTGAGACAATTGAATGAGAACATGAATGATTACCTATATTTCAAAGTACGGTAGTTCTAAATGCACAACATGCGCTCATGTTATACTGTGTAATATGTCTTGTACATACCTTTGATACTTTCACTTTTTGCCCAGTCATTCCGGTAAGGTCTGCCGTATCAGAGAAAGCACTTACAACACCAATTGCCTCCAAGGTATCTTTCAGTGAATATTTGCCAGAAATGGAGTATTTTGGCATGTGAACTCGCACAGAGCTGAAATAGAAACAGACATCCACAATAGTCTATTTAAAATGAAAATAATTTCTTGAATGTGCACATTGATTTTAATGTATAATTGTCAGAAAATTGTGATGGCACTAAACTATTACCTTGATTCACCCTCCATTGCTAACGCCCAGTGTTTCAAATGATGTCGGCAAATGCTGTCCTCAACCTCCTTCATCTTCCCCTCGTCAGGTAGGACGATGATCATAGATGCACTGCCCTTGTACGGAAGCCTAAGCACAGTGGTGAAGTTCTCTTTGTCCTCATAGAATTCATACAAACCCTGATTCTGCATCATATCGACAGACACTTTTGTGTTTTCATCCACTTGGAAGTCTCCTTTTTGAGTTAGCTCTAGATCAAAGTATTCCATCCATTCACCTGCAAAGCACGAATGGCAAGTCATTTGTTCAGAGTACTCATTGTGAAGGACATCAACATCTTTTCACTGTGCTTTGAACCAGACCTACCTTTAAAGTAAATGCAGTTTATTAGCATCATAAGAGTGGCTGGATCCACCTCCTTCACCATGTCAGTGATCGTGTTGTTGGTTTTTTGAGCAATGTACTTGTTGATCTCTTGAACAGCAACATCAGGTTTAGAGAAATCAACAGAGAATGCCTCACTGTCAAAGTAGTGCTTGGCGTCCTCTAAGAATTGATCTATGACCTTTGCTCCTTCCATTACCGCAACGGCGTTGCTTACATCAAGTTGCATGTGTTCTTTGTTGTGGCCCAGCATGTGAAAGATGTGCTCATAGGCCACATTGACAGTTTCAGGGGTAAGTTCAGCATAGCCTAGAGCCTGATAGAGCTCAGAGAAGGTATCACCTTTGACCCCAAGAGCCAGCATGGACAGAGCCATGGATATGCTCAGTGGGGAGAAGAAGATGTTCTTTGACTGGAATTCAGGTAAGGCACTCAGTTTCTTGTAGAGGGCAAAGGCAAAGTCAGCATTGGGTTTACTGAGCGCGTTGCTCTGTTGGCCCTCATGCTGCGGATGAGATTCATCCTCACCATGATGGAGGTGGTGGTGGTGATCTGCTGTGTGGGGCCCGTGGTCGTGGCCCTCATGGTCATCAGCGCCCTGTGGGGCGGCCCAAGCCACAGACAGGAGAAGGGCAGCGATCACACCACAATGCAGAATCACTCTCATCTTATGACCTGGGAGTAGCGGATACACACACATTGACATACATAAACAGAAGGACTGAGTATTGTCACCTACATTTATATCACAATACAATGCATATTATGATACATGTCACGATACATCACAATCCGTTGGAAGTAGTAACTACTTCACAAGTAACTACTTCACAATAATGAAAACAAGCAACAACAAAAAAAAAAAACACAATTTAAAGGTACCTATAATATGATGGCTCATAATAAAAAATGACATGAGTGTAATTTTGTCACTTTTTCAATCGCTAGGCGCCAAGTAGGTACTGCATTAATATTAACAGTCTACAAGAACATGCAGCAAATACAAACATGGATGAATGTGGAGGAAATCTTAATGCAAGAAGTGAAGGCATCTATACGGTATTGAGAAAAAGGATATTGTGGCCCAACGATACATAGTCATATTGGGACAGCTCTAAAGTACAGAAAAGCTTGTGAAAAACAGCTTAGTCTGCAGATAAAACAGTTTAGTCAATATTTCAAATTAATTAAATTAAACTAAAGCATCATTTGATTTTAAAGGAGGCAGATTGTTAAGCTGCAAATTAATGTAATTAATGAAAATATGATAATATGATGTTTAACTGACAAGATTGGATTATCTTACCCTCAGTGTCTACCTTGCCAGGGCTAACTTAAGGGGACATCTGACATTTATACGGATTTTAGAAGTAGCCTTTTCATGTCCTGTAAATATTAACTAATCGTGGACCCAAGTCACTCTCTGTAAGCATTGATCCAAATTGATGCAACATGCCCTTCGAAACTGCTGATGCATGTGTTTCACAATAGAAAGAATTATCTGCAGTCTAGGTAAATATTGTATCAGGTGTTATTACCAGGTGCCCTAAAATGCCCTACAAAGCATATAGATTTGGCAGTTTTTTCACAAACTACTTATACTGAGAAAAAAGCTTCACAGATAGGACAGAGTTCAAACAGAGTTCAGTATGAATTTCAAAATATTCATTAGAGATCCATTAGAGATATTTATTAAGTAATTTCTAACCAATTACTGCACTGATTAGATGATACTGACTGAGGTACAACAATCACTGAATATTGTAGAAACACAGTATTGAGTATTGCAACCCTCGTTCATTTTGTTAACTGTGTTTTACCTTCTTCGACTGAGGCTTCAGTTTGAAGTTCTGCACTGTGACCAGAATTGTGTGCAGTGTGTTTGAAACAATCTGGAACTGCTTAGTGGAAAAATACATGCCCACCTCGGGTCGACTTCTTTTCTAATCTAATATCATTCCGTAGCAATAGTGCACTATAGTTTCGGTGCCTTTAAAAAAAATGTATAATAATTACCAGAGGTGAATACAACCAAAAACAACCATACGGAGTTCGCTTGTCGAGGTTGCCTTGTCATATTGAATGAACAAAAGTAAAAAAATGTGGACTGCATCTTTAAATACATCCATTGATGTTTGTGTAAGCTCACAACCATGAGAATATCTTTATTAGTTTATTCATATGTATGACTGATACAGTATCTGTTAGTTTCAGAGCAAGGCACCTCAAAGGTGTCCAGAATGCAAACTTTCTGTCCAGGTTTGGACAGCGTGGACCTGAGCAAAGCCGGAAAAAAAAAGATTAGAGGTATCCATTAATCATGATCCAATTTTAAGGAAGTAAATGTGTAGCCAGAGCCATGTATTCATTTTAGGGCAAAACACCTCAGAAGTTTCAAGAAATCAGTCACTTTGTTTCCCTAGATTGCTAGATGGCTTTTAATATGAGTTTGTGGGGGGGGGGGGGGATGGGGAGAAGATAAGCGAGGTCAGGATCCAAGTTGGGTTTTCATTTTCCATATATATTTCTATAAATCCCCTCTCAATCTTTGGTGTGGTTTTGCAGGTGATCCGACAAAAAACATCAAGCATAAAATGAATTTGTACCAATGTTCCTTTTAATGATTACACATATATCATGTCAAATGGATGGAAACAACTATTGCGATCAATATATTACTTTACTGTTGGATCCATTATCTTTCCCATCAAAACAATGGCCTCTGTGATTTCATCATATACAATCAACATAAATGGTCTGTCAAAGATGATCCTATGGGGTTCGGACAGGTCTATGGCTGTGTCAGATCGCCCTCTGTCCTCAGCCTTGGACTCATTCATCACCAGCTGAACTTCATGCAGAGCCTGGGGTAAACAAGAATGTGTTGAGTGCCTCTGTAGCAACCAGTGATGAGCTCTCTGCCATTTACCTTTTCCTTTAACATATATACCCCCAAAGTATTATTATTATTGTTAACAACAACAAAAGCAACAACAACAATAGTAGTAGTAGGAGGAGGAGGAGGAGGAGGAGGAGGAGGAGGAGGAGTAGTTTGCTTTGGATGAAAGTTAATCTTAAAATCTTAGTGCACTATAGAGAGAATAACTAAATGTAGTAAGTGTGTGGGAAGAACAGTCGACTGCCTTTAACTTACTGACCTGAGAAAGCTGCAGACTTTGTTGAGAGAACACACCCTGGATACCAGATGTCTTCAAGGCCTTCTCTAAAGTGTATGATTTTCTCAATGCAAACTTCGGGACACGGATCTCTGCACGCCTGTTGAGACATAAGGAATAATGTTATACTGCTGAAGTATACAGTATGTGTGTTAGTATGTGTGTATGTTGTCCACACATTCACAGCCCCTTTCAAAAGGTCATGTATGACATTTCCTGAACAAGGTAGTGAGGAAAGCAGCATCATTTGTCAGTGTCATTTAGAATATATGACCTGTATGTATTACATGCCTCTTCTACAAGTAACCAGTAAATATGTATATAGAAATTTAGATCCTATAGATGTACAGAGCACTGATACTATAAATGTGTTTTAGTATGGCATAAAGAGTGGATGGGGATACAACAATATCATTGTTTTTATTAGGTCACCCGGCTTTGAGGTTCGAGAGCCAGAACTTCATCTTGGTGATGGACAGGCACTCCTCCAGGGGCCGGACGACCCCGCGGGGAAGCAGGAGTAGCGCCGACAGGCGTCCAGAGTACTGGAGCTGCACTACGGTGGTGGAGCAGTTGGTGTCGTAGAGCATCTTTTGCTCGGCCGTATCATCCCGGTACATCATGGCAACCTCCACACTCGTCGTCGTGTTTGGGTGGAAACGCCAGCCCAGTGTCCGCCGGCTGTCAAACGGCTGCCTCCACCGTCCTGAGATTGGAAACAGCGCAGACAAAAGGTTAATATGGCACAGCTATAATTACCTCACTTCCTCTCAGTTCAGCTTCATTAAACTAATAACAACATTAACAGATATATATGGTTTAAGTAAATTAAGTTACAAGAGAGTTGCATCTCCAGAGATCAGATACAGTGCCATCACCTGTTTATTATCTCTTCCTCTGAGCACATATAAAAATAATAAAGAATCAATTTGTTGTTTATTGATTATACGTTGATATTCCTGTATAAAAACTGCTTAAGTTATGTAAATACTTTACCTGTCAATTGTACTTTATTTGAAAGAATGAGTTTGTCTGTGCTCTTCTTGGAAAACAACAGTTTCGTGTTTCCACTCTTGGGCTGACCAGGTTTAGACGACGTGTGTCCCTCCCCAGGACCGCTGGACTGGTTGACATGCTGGCCCAGGCTGAGTCTGTTGCCATTGAGCTGCAGGAAGGTCTGAACGCTGAGCTGGGGCTCCCCTTTGCCTTCGGTCACCAGGTCCGTCACCAGGCTGTCGAGGGCACCAAGTGTCCGTTCTGCGTCGCCATCCACCTCTGTCCTGTTCTGCAGCCCGAACGCGGCGAGAATCTCCACCCGGCTGGAGGTCAGAGCGTGGGCCTGGCACACCCTAGACAGCTTGAGCAGCGCCAACGACACCCCCAGGGGCGAGAAGATGAGGTTTTCTCCTGGCCTCTGCCTAGCTAGCTCAGCGTACAAGCCGAAGACGAGGTCATCGGAGAGCAGGGAGAGGTCAACGGCTTGGCCCCCCTCGCCATTTCCACTGGGACGTGCTAACGCTAGAGGACCATAGGTGATAAGCAGCAGAGCTAGTAGAATAAAGCTACTCATCATTGTCTGCTATTGCTGAGGTGGATGGAAAAAAAATCGCAGGGAGGTATCACGTAACCCTGTCCAAACTCCAAGCAAGGCTGTTGAATACAAATGCAAAGACATTGATCCTGCATCGATCCTGGGTCACTGACCTGGCAGAAATAGTCAAACAAATAACCCACACGGTCCACCATGTTGGATTCATACACAGAGAGGGAACAGTTCTGTTGTAAATCTGAATCACGCACTGAATCTCTTCATTCATTGAGACATTTTAATCATATTATTCGCATTCATTACAAATTCAGTATTAATAAAACCAAAGGGTAAGTATGTGAGGGCAAGGAAACTACATGTCCTCCTTTGTTGGCTCAGTTAATCACATTCATGTGTACAAATTAACCTCCATAATGAAATTCATAAAACAATTTAGGTACAAAAATACATAAACCAAAACAAAATAATGAATACAGTTGAGTGTATGCATTTGGGCAGTCCTAGGCTCATGCTACAACTATTAAATGTTTCTAGTGAGACCAGGTATATCAAACACAACAACAGTGTGGTTGTACACACAGTTTGAATGTGTGTGATGGATGGTGTGTGTGTAAAAGCATTACACTGGCCCCCATTAATTAAAACACTCATAACACACACTTGTTGTTGCAGGCTGCAATGGTTCTAATTTAGCTGGTCATACTGATTCCTTTTGGCCTGAAGGTCAGATTGCAACGTGCCAACAGACGGTAGTCACTCTTGGAGAGAGTTGCTTATCAAACTGATCCAAATTGGAGAGCATACCCTAGTTATTATATATTATACTTCTTACAATATTCTTCATAGAAACATGCAGAGAAACATTTAACATGCATCATTGGTTTCTGCCCTCTGACCAAGCAAATGCACTTCATTATATTAAACACAAGGGGGCGACTAGAGCATGTATCTGATTCTTGCCGAACCAGGTGTGTACAATCAGTGGGAACATACAGCTACAGCTTAAAGTAGCAATGCAAAATCAGACAGGAAACATCAATGTTTCCTGGTGCTTTTCTCAAAGTTTCGGGAGGGTTTTAGTTCAAGTTGCTGTAGGCTGTGATGGTTCTTGTTTGAGGAGGTCTTATTGTAGAAAATATTGGCAGATGTCTAGTTGGGGTATGATGAAGAGGCAGTATGTGAGAATCCAAAGCGACATGAGCAGATGTAACTCTTCTGTGTCTGTACTACAACAGGTCCCCATACCTCTTGAAAACAATGTCCCTTCCCTGTGATTCAAAGACAACAGATTCATTAATACACACTTATTACAATTCTCAAAGATCATTTTATATTATGTGAAGTGAAATTGAACAATGTGTTTGTGATGAGTGAACTCTACCTTGTTGAATCTGTGTTCATTAAAGTGATGATCTCATTGGACAAGATGTCGCATTCCCATTTGCCTAGATCCTCAATCCTATGGTTCAGCCTTGTCTCCATTTCCACAACTTCACCCTCCCCTCTCAGGATGTCACACATACCACTTTCCCTCTTGTTCTCTTCCTCTTCCTCTGAACATTCCACTAGGTCTGTATGTCCGCTACCATCATTGTTAAGAGCACAGTTGTCCATTTGTTTCTCTCCCGAGTCCAAACCCTCGTCATCCTCAACAATGCGTTTGCCATTGGTAACATCACTTGATAGATCCTCAGTATCGAGTGTGCCATTATTGTGATCGCACATACCATTTTCCCTCTTGTTCTCTTCCTCTGAACATTCCACTAGGTCAGTGTCTCCATTACCATCATTGATAAGAGCACAGTTGTCCATTTGTTGCTCTCCCCAGTCCAAACTCTTGTCATCCTCAACAATGTGTTTGCCATTGGTAACATCACTTGGAACAATACCATTATTGTGATCAAGTGACTCCAGCTCTTCACTTAAATTAACTTTTATGTCACCGTCTACCTTGCTAGATGGCACATCCTCTCTCCTCTGTGATGCCTCTGCTGCCCCACTGCTTTCCTCCGTTGAGTATTCCACTCTGTCAGCCCCTGTGGTTTTCTGTCCAGCTGTGAGCAGCTCATGGCAGATATTATGTCCACTGATGCCCTCTACTGGAAGTCTGGGAAAGAACCCGTCATGGTCAGCGTGAACACGCTGATTTTCTCCTAATGCTGCTTCATTCTTGGGCTCTATCAGTGTCTGTTCATTTCCGAAATTACCTTCATTCTCATTTTTTGACCTGACTTCTCTGACCTCTCTGCACGGACATATGCAGAGTGTTGGGTCGTGTTCATTCACATTCATTACTAGCTGGAAACCTGAGTCTGGCCGACAGTCCTCATTGGCCTCCTCATCCAGTGCAAGGATGTACCTGTACGCCTCCTCCTCTTCTGAATCCAGGGCTGGGAGAGTGTACACTCCCTCCTCTGAACTTAAGGACAGAGTCCTGATATCCACAGCACAAGCTTGTCTGCCTGTGCCCTTCACAGGAAAAGAGTTCCCAGAGTTGTATCCTTCTGTTGAACAAGTCCCAAAGACGTCATTTGGCTCAATGGAACTTTCCAGAAGCGAACAAGTACTCTTCTCTGAGGTAAATAATACAGGTTCTGTAATACTTGGATATTTTTCCAGGGATGATAAAGGAGAACACAAGCCATCAGATGAGTAGGTGTTTATGTCATAACTTTTTGCATATGGTGCTGAATCATCCACCTAGAACAGAAAAGAAGTTTCAGTATTTGCTTATATAGTGCCATTTCCAATATTGTCTGAAGGGATTTTGAGGACCTAAGGTCTAGCCGCCTCTAGAGAAAGCACGTCATAGATGATAGTGGCAAGGGACACTTTCCACTCCATACCAATGGAATAAAGCCAATGGCATGTAAGAAAGTGTATGAAGTGTAAAATGAAGCATACCTCATCAAGATTTAGTTTGTACTCCAGGAACTGGGTCACATAGGTTATGATGGACTGTTCGTCTGGTGTCCGAGTGGTAACATCTATACAAAGACATAAGCAGTAATATCATTTAGAAAAATTACACCATAACCAAAAGAATGAAAAATGTCATGTAACCACATTGGTGAGGGTCACATTGACATTACTAAGCACTTTGAACTGCATTGTTTTGCATGAAAGGTGCTATACAAATAAAGTTTATTATTATTATTATTATTATTATATGTATTACCTTGAAAGTCTAGAAGCGAAGGGATACCCAGGATGTTGTGTGCTATGCGAAAGGCTTCCTCCACATTTTCCTGCTGCGTTTTGGTCAGTGATGTTCTCATGTCTACTAAAGCTGGATTGATGGACTTGATGAGTGCTAGGAAAGCCAACCCGCTCTTCCAGCTCTTACCAAAGTCCCGCACCTCAACATCATACCTACCAGAGTTATGCACAAGTTCAAACTGTGTATGAAGCATTTAAGCAATTCACCGAAGTGCTGCTAAACCTTACTGCTAATACAAAGACGCACACTAGAAAACAGACCTAACAGTTCTAGACTGCCTTTCCTGAAATCTTTTTTAAACAACCATGGTGTTCAAAATGATTGTCTCACTGTCATCACAACCACAATTATACTTACGGCATGTATTTCACAAGCATGGAGACAAACTTCTACTCTCTTACTTGGATGTGCATGTTCGGGCCCATCGTAGAAGAGTCTTGATGGCTGTGCCGCGATACTTGGATGTAGCAGATGACTTTCTCCGCTTTGATGGAAAGGTGTTTAAATCCCGATCATTCTTCATGGCTGAGGTGCTGATAGATGAGGTTTCTCTGCTGGTATCTATGGATGCGGCACTGTTTGTGGATAAGATCTGTTGGATGTTCCTTGTGGACTTTTTAATCTGCAACATGAAACAAATAATTCTTTGAATAAGTGAATTTCTATCATCATATTATTTGAGGATATGTTTAAAGAACACAACAGAATTCTTTACATGGAAAAGGACTATTATGTTCCAGATTAGCCCGAGGACAACAGAGGGAATACCATCAGCAACATCTGAGGCATCGATGCTTTTACACTTCACCTGAATAGAGAACATAGAGAGAAAATTACAAAACTGGCTGAGAACAGGTTTGACTGCCATCAGTATCAGAGCATTGATGCGTTTACACTTCACCTGAATAGAGACCATAGAGATACAATTAAAAAACTGGCTGAGAACAGGTTTGGCTGCCATCGGTATCAGAACCATAACTGGGACTCACATTCCTGTCCTCAAGGAAGGTCAGAACTTTGGCGATGTTGTTCAGTCTGAAAATACGATGTGATGATGGTCTGAATCTGTAGAGCTTCACAGAATAGGTGTGAATTACTTAATCACTGATTGAACGTTTTAAACAGCAGATGGGTCATGTTGGCATGTTGGCATCTCACCATTTTGCAGCCAGACAGCACCTCCAGAAGAGCCATGAGAATGTGGCCATCTTGAACATCCGAGAAAAGGTCACGGATCTCCATTGGCGGCTCACACTGGCACACGTGAGTAGAGAATTTAGAGGGATGTATCTGACTATTCTGTGATTTGTGAGATACTGACCTCTCAATTTATTTCATAATAGAAAACACACTGCCTGTGCCTAACCTGCAATATGCCTACACCTTTCTCAGTTTTACAAATGTAAAACATCACCTCCATTTAAAGAGTTATTGCATGCAGCAGCCTGTCAATTAGATGTTGCTGAATTGTCAGAAATAGCCATGAGTAAGTTTAATAAGGTTAGAAATAGGCATGAATAAGTTTAATAAGGTTAGTGAAATGGCATAAGGATGCGCTGTTGAGATCATCAGTAACACACCCTGCTTGAGTCACATTTCTTGACATATGCTGAAAGAAGTAGACCTATTACATATAACAAAAAGAGCTTTAGAAGATCTGGGATGCGCCCAATGAGTAATAATTTATTCTGCTTTTATCTCTCAAGCTTACATGGTCTCACCACTGTGTATCTAAGGACGAAGAGGGGTCCTCTTTCGAAAAGGCGGTCTTACCCTTTTCAAGTGAATGTTAATCCACCGGGAGAAACTCTGCTTCTGAGTGGCTTGCCTCGCTTCTGTAAGAAAAGATGAAATCATACTGCACTTAATATTTGAGTAATCAAAGCAGGCAGAGCACACAGGAAACAGCGCTGAACTCAAAGTGAGCTTGATGGATTTCATTTCATTTCTGAGGGACATGTTGAGTTTGAGTGCAGGAGCGGGCGAGGACAAGTTAGGTTATCTCTCTTATTGAGCAATACATAATGAAAACAGTAGGCCATGAAAAGGTAGCATGACTCAATGTTAAGTTATTTGCTTTAACTATTTCAACACTTCCTGACACTCTGTGTAATGCCAGTGTAATGCTATTATATCTATATATTCCGTGGTGCCTTTTGTGTACAACACAGACATCCATGCCTTTAAGCGCACAGCCAAATGTCAACATGCCAAAGGCAGTGTCTGAAAATAACTTGTTTGGACAGGTATGAAGAAGTACCATAAAAGTGAATTTTAAAACACTGAATTCAAGTCTATTTTGCAATTCTAAAGTGCTTTTTTAAAAACTCTTATCTCTGTTCTCCACATTCTTGTCTTGTTGTACACTTACCTTGATGGTCTTGCACATAGTGGCCACGTTGCCCGGAACAGCTTGTGTTTTCCAACAAGAAAGCCCTTTCTTGGTTTTCCATTTCAGTCTATTTGGAAATCCGTAAATAAACAACCTTCACTGACCAGTACAGCAACAGAATTGAAATGTCTCCAGAATGTATATCAGCTATAGAAGCACAGCTGAAGCGTCGTGGCAGCAATTTACCGGATTTTCTTGCAACTGAGTCAGAACTGTCAAGGTGTGACGCCTCTACACGTCTTACACACTCCTACTTGCATACCATTGGTGTGTCTATATTGCCTAATTGCCTAGTCCACAGCCTGGGGGAGAGTTTATATCGGCTCTGAGTAGGGTTCTCCTAAGGTGAAAGGTCATAAAAGTAAAGTTAACGTCGGGATTTGAACAATGACATTCAGACAAATCAGAGCAATCTGACATACATTTTATTTATAAAACATTCCCACACTTGTAGGGACAGAGACAGAATTGTCATTGTCATGCAATGGATGCCTAGAAAAGATCAGCAAGAAGTTTTGAAAGGCACTCTGACAAGTTATAACTCATTTTTGAATTGAAGCAAAAGCAAAACTTCATATTTATTTTTGGCTCAAAGCTTACAGTATATAAATGGCGCAAAGAGACAAATAACAAACGTTATTCTTTTATCAGTAACCAATCTGGAGAGAAAAAGTACAGTCATTTAGTTTGGTTGCATTGTATTACCCCGTCACTGTCTGACTATATGACTATACTATTAATTACAATGTAACATAAAAAAAAACATAATTCTGTATTTATACAACAGATCAATGTGTGCAGACAGTGTCAGTACATATGGAACCAGACCGGAAGATGACTTCAAGAAGCTTTGGATTTTCTTACTTTTGGTGTGGTTAACAGAACTGCTCCGACTTATTTGACAGGTTTTATGTCAATAATAAGTATAATAAAAGTATGTGCCTACATTATGATATGTGACTAGTAGACTACTATTAGAAACACTGTTCCTTATTAGTAGGTACTGGGTAACAATGTTCTGTTACATTTTGATACTTAAAGCAGCAGTAAGGACTTTTCGTCTAAAACTAGTCAGCTAAGTATCTAAAAGACGCAAGACTTTGTATTTGGTGACAACGTGCTGTAAAAGCTACTCTTACTTTTTCAAGGGGTTTCGGACCTGGGTCACAATACTACCCACTACATAGTGATTAACCTGGCTGGCTAGTGGGCTTGGTGAATTTGAGGATGATTCAAATAAAGTTACCTCACAGAGCAGTAAAACCCTGCATATTACTGCTTTAATGTTCTGTGCAGTCACATTAGTCTTTCACAAAGACTGTAACACTGTAACTGTCTTCATCGAGTTGAGAAAAATCCATTAGACTGCAGCACTGATAAGGGATAAGAGCACCGTCAAAGTCTGTAAATGAACAGTCATCCTTTTGTGACCGAGGAGCGTCCCCTCAGGTCGGTGGCAGAGCGTCTCTCAGGTCGGTGGCAGGCCGTCATGGCGCAGCATGACTTTGAAGGAGCGGGCGAAGTTGTTGACGAGGGAGCAGCTGGCGCTCTCCTCCGTGAGGGGCAGGAGGAAGGCCAGCAGGAGCAGGGACAGGAGCAGCAGCTGGAGGGGCAGGGCCACACAGCACACGCGCTGCAGGAAGCCGCCACTCTTCTGGGGCTGCGCACACAAAAAACGCACAACGCACAAGTTGATGTCTCCAGCAACACTGCAGGCAGAGGACATGTGAAGAAGTTTAAAAAACAACATGCTTACTTTTCTGGCTTCAAGTGCGGTCTGCTTAGGTGCTAGTTTGTCCTGTGTAAAACATGTTAAAACATGTTAACATGAAGAGAAGACATCATGGCATTGTGAAGGGCTGACACTAATTATTTCAAGTATATATATGATGGCATATATAATTTCCATAACGAGTTATTGGATGGATAAGACAGAGATGACAGGCTGTTCTTCAGCATTCCTGTACATCACAATCAGTGAGAATAAAGTTCTATTCCTGGTCACCTTGAGCTCTGGTTGTGTCTGCAGGTTTCCAAAATCTTGTAATTTGGTCTTGTAAAGCATCCAGTGATACCTTAGCTCTTCTAGAGCCTGACCTTCAATCCCAGCAGAGGTCATTCTCTGGAACAAGTCATGACCTCTCGTCAGGTCAGCGCGAAGTTCCTGAAAACAGAACAGAATATATACAGTAAGAGACTCAAGAAAAGCTTAGTCCCAAACTAGTCTCAAACGGCAGGATTATGCACAAAAGTAATCTCACCAGAAGCTTCTGTTGCTGGGTCTGGCGTTCTTTTGGACTTAGAGGCCCCTTGTAACTTGAGATCTTCGAGAGTTCAGCATTCCCCCTTTTCAGCCAAGCCTCAAAGGCCTCTCTGTGTTTACAGGGATTTCCACCACTCTGAGCATGCCCAGAACCCTTCACAGAGCCCTGCAGACCAGAACACAGCACTATGTATTGGTATTCATGTGCGCAACAACAATGAAATTCTAAAAGCATTTGTTTATCTATTTCAGGCCCTTTTTAAACAATTGTAATTACAGAAATGTACTAAATTCAGCGAGCCTTCAGAACAGCATTGTTACAGAACAGCTAAAACTTCTGTTTCTGACAACATAAACTACATATTGGACCTTTCAACACAGAATGAGAGAGCTGTTACCGTACCGCTGTATCTGACACCAGTTGTGCGTCTAAGGACATTGTGGTAGTTGATGTCAATCCCTCAGTCTCTCCTCTGGGGTTCATCCTATGCCTCAGAGTACTTCTACTACTGTCCACTAAAGGGAGCACACCTGAAACATCTACACCCTCAAGCCGCTGCTGGTTTACTCCACCACTTCCGCTGGCCGTATGTTGCCAACGGAAACCTTGACCATCCAACTCTTGGATGCCACCTGGGTATTCATCCATGGCTGGTGTGGCTAACATACGCACAGTGTTCCCTCCCTCTTTTTCATATCCAAGACGTGGACCTGAATCGCACTGCTTCAAACTGGGCAAGCCTCTACGAGTATCCTCCACACGCTCAGCCATTTGTTTGGATTTAACTCTTGACGATGCAGTCGCTGAGGGTTTGCCATCCCTCTCTGTCAGCCGTGGGTGACTACAGACACATAACACAAATAGCGTTGCTTTAAAGATTGTTGCTACTTTGACATGGTCAAGCATATTCAGATTGAGAACCCACCTTTGAGGCTGAGTGTGGAGAGTGTATATTACGTTCCAGTACTCTCTCAGCCTTTGTAAAGCCTGCAGGATTTGCCCCTGGCCCTCCTTACCCGTCCTGGCCATCACTCGCTGTCCCTGGGCCTCAGTCTGGTGGAACTGCATCTCTCTCTCCAGAAGCTCTCCTGGCTTTGAGAAACAAATTACTTAAACGAATGTTTAAAAATGCACACTCACTGATTCATTGGGATTTCTGTGTTGGAGGATTTTAGAAAATTATTGAAAGATTAAACATAGACAGCACTCCTACTCTTACTCTTACTGCTTCAGAAAAATCCAATGTCATAGAGCGCTGAGATAGAGCTTTGATGAATTATTTTATGTGGACAATTGTTAACTGGCTTTTACATGACTTTAGAAAACCAAATAGGCGGTCTTTCCTGCGTCAGTTTCGCCAAATGCACTCGATTCCAAATTCTACCAGCTGCACTATGAAAAAGGTTAAAGTAAGTAGATGAACACCTCTATGTCAGTACTGACGCCGTCTCCATTTCCTTGCCCAGACACTCCACCACAAGCGGCCATTTTCTCCTGCGTTGCCTTCAGCCAGCCCTCTAGATCCAGCAGGCTCCGGCTAAACTCTTCATGCTCCGCTACATTCTGAGTGTTCTCATTCAGTTTCACCTGAAAGATGCAGAGAATAGAACAATGTACTCTTTGCTAAGTGTGCTTAAACCATGCACAGAGGACTGCAAACCCATACATCCAACATCTGTTTTGTGCATGTAGTATAAATTAATGAAAAGTGTCTTACCTTAGCACGACTGAGCAGATTTTTCCACTCGGCATACAGCAAGTTGAATCTTTTCATGTAGCCGTGGTTGTCTGCAGCCAGCGCTTCTAAGGATGTTAAATCAGCCTGGGTGGCCTCCAACTCTGCTACAATTGCCTACAGAGAAGTGCAAAGTTAACACACTTAAGGACAAAATAGCCTCACCTTGATCTTTGCAACTGATGGTCACAAAGACAGCACTTTAAGCTGTTCTAATACATTTACATTCCTTTGAATCAACTGACAGAGTAATTTATGGTTATGGTATGGTAACGGTTATGTTATTTGGCAAATGTTTGTGTCCAAAGTGAATTTGAGCAGTTTACTTTTTTTATTTCGGTACTGAATATTGAATTTAATGGACACACCGACAAGACAGCATGTTTGCTTCAAGGAAACCTCTTGAGCCACATACAATATTTACCTTTAACTGGTCACTCTGAGTCCTTTTGGCTTCTAAGTCAGGCTGCAACGTGGCAACAGATGTTAGTCTCTCTCGGAGACTGTCTAGATGTTTCAAGATCGATTCATATCCCTTGTCAAACTGATCCACATTAGACAACATCCCCTAGGGTAAAACAGCAGTTAATTATACACAAAGCATGACTATTATCATATCATAAATAGCATACTATAAATGCAGGCATGCCCTCTGACCAAGCAAATGCACTTCATTGTTTTAACCACAAGGGGGCCCGACTCAATTCATAGTTAGAGAGCCAGGTGAATCTGGTTAAAATGTGGATGGCAACATAGAGCTACCATGTGCATTGAATTTGAAACATTCAAAAGCCTCATGGAGATGGTGCTCAAAGCAGCGACACAAGTGTGCAGGAAATATCCTTTTCAGCGGTGCAACTTTTCTCAAAGCTTTGGGAGGGGTTTAGGTGGAAAGTGCTGTTGCTGCTGGTTCACACCATAATTAAATACCAAAATAAAAACAATTTTTTTTCTAGAAGTGTACACCCAGCGTGAAGTGCCAAATTAACGTCAGGCAAAACAACACTACAGTCTGTTTTGTTTTTCACCTGGGGGGGGGGGGGGTCGTACCTGCAGCTGGGTTTTCCTCGGTTGCAGTCTTTCGTACAGATCTTCTCTCGTCCTAAACGCAACGTCGAGGTCTTTCAGGAGATCGTGGGCTTTCTCCGGTCCATACACAATGTTTAATGAGTCCTCATCCAGTGGCAGATGCCTCTGCCTTTCTTGCAAATGGTGCCTATGCTGCAACAACTTCTGTCTCAGGAAAAGCAAAAGAGTGGAAACTCTTGATCAACACGAGCAGTGTGTAAAGAGAAGATATCACTGTGAATATACCAACATAGCATTCCACAGGAACATGAAACATTTGATTTAGACGACAATATATAGTCTTAACCCTGTTAAATAGTCTTACCCCTGTTTAAATCATCTTAAACCTTTTTAATATCACAGCAAGTGTCATGATTATAAACAAACATGTCTGTAGCATATGCACATTCCATTATGACTCAAATATTTTCCTTTCACAACCACATTATATACATTTTGAATTACAATTATTTGAATTACAATTACAATTCCGTAGACATTAAACATGATGAGAATGTCTGATTACATCAGACCGCACCCTAGCATAAAATTATGTCTGTGGACAGGAGGTCATGCAGTAGTTGAAACCATGTACCTGAACCACGGAGAGGGTGTATGCTCTGAAAACAACAACAACACTGAGGTTCAGGTTGGTTCCTTGTTCCCACAGACAGCAGTTTTATAGGAGCGACACACACCTCAGGCTATGAGTGTAAAAAAGTGACTGTGTGTGTGTGTGTGTGTGTGTGTGTGTGTGTGTGTGTGTGTGTGTGTATGCCTGTGTGTGTGTGTGTATGCATATGCCTGTGTGCGTCTATGTATAAAACCCGAGGAATGAGTTAAGACAGATGGAATGTCTTTTTTCCCCCTTGGCTCTCAGCCAATCAGACGGCTTGTGTCTGATTTATAGTAGGGTGTGTCTTTGCTGAGTGACGGGGGAAAGGGGAGGGGTCATGACCTAAGCCTGGGGGCAGTGCCCTAAGACAGTAATACTTGCAAAATGACAGCATTATCATATACCATCATATATCATATTGTCATATCTTCGTATATGATGTTGTCTTTGACTTCTCTTAGCAGCAAGAGCATTTATGGTACCTCGGTGATGGAATTACCTACCTAGTGCTGCTGACAGCCTTGGTACATTAAATAAAATAAAATAAAAAAATAAATAAATAAATAAATAAAAACGTTTTAAAACCAATCAGTGTAATTAGGTCATTTGTTCTTTAGAAATATAATCACAGCTTTGGTATTTGGTATTATTATTATTATCATTATTATTATTATTATTATTATTATTATTATTATTAACTAAGCGTCTGCTAAATACTGTAACTGTACTGTACTGCATTTTCAAGCTAATTTACCATTTTTGTCTGCACAGATGATCCATTATAGCTTCTTTAGCTAACCGTGTCTTCTCCTCAAGGGTGCTTCTTGAGTGAAAGAGGAGTCTGCTTAACAGGTGAAGGCGTACCTCCACGTTTCCCAGCACGAGGGTGATATTCTTGGAGTCAGGCGGCTCCAAAGGCACTTCCAACATCTTTTTGGCCATCTGACTCCAACAGCTGTGGTCCTGTAGTAGTTCCCGTAGACACTTGGTGAAACCAGCTTCCCTCTCTGCACACAGTCTGAACGCCCGGCTTTTAACCCTTTCAGACATTAGAAAGACAAAACTATTCAATTCCTTTGCAGATTACCCACATACACCCTAGTCTAACCTAACCTAGCATAGAAAACTCATGTATGCTTGATTTAATCATAAAATGACTCTCTACTCACATCTGAATTAATTTGTAAAGGAATTAGGATGTAGTCATGCATTCAGGATGGAGTGACTAACCCCTGAAACTCTTTCATGCAGGCCAGGACTCGGTCAGACAGGGAAGTGGCATCGTGGGGATATCGGAATAGTTTCTTCAGCTCCACCTTCAGCTGTTCCACACAGGGCTCCTCGGTTGCCATGGCACTGAGGATATCCTGAGAGGGATTGGCCATTAAAATTCCACATTATTCTGGTAAAAACAGAGCAGGCCAGCGTGCTCCACACACACAAGCCTTTAAACCACTACCTCCCCAGCACAAAGCAGGAATATAAACTAGGGCTGTGGATCATGGGACTGTAGTTGCTAACCAACTTGAAAACTGCAGGAACACCACGAAAACATATGACATCAGACTGAATAAATGCTTCGGAACAAAACACCAGCTTTATATACGGGGTACAAGCCCTTCTAGGTGTAACGTGTGAACTCTTCAAGTGTTTGCAGTGGGTGTAGTTCATTTGCTTTACTTAATAACCAGTTTTGCCCCTAAACTGCCTGCGGAGAAAATTCCTTCAACACACGAAACATACCATATCACACTAAGTGATGATTTGAGAGACTGAAAGTGAGTTTTTTTTTTTTTTCAACCTTCTAAATGGCCTCAGGGAAGGGGCATATCCACATAAAGATTTGATCTTATATCAGAATTAGTCCTTCTGAATGTTAACAGTATTGTGCTTGTACAACTGTTTGGTATCTTGCTTCCTGGTAATAAAGACGCGTTTGGTTTCAACTTTCACACCGGGACTGATTTTTTTCTTTCTATTTGATTGTCAACACACAGACGTTTCAGGACAGAGCCTTCAGTGTGGCGATAATAAAATAGAAAGAAAAAGCCAGTTAGTTGGTGTGTATTCCATTTATTTTCTTTTGTCTAGTCTAGTTGATGAGACCTAGCATTCGCACATTTCAACCTTCCATTAAATGTTTGCGTTGAGTGCGATTTCCCCACGTTATAGTCTCAGATCACACTTAGAGGAGTCTATACGGTAGCTCCATCTCTGTATACTCACAGCAGACTTCCTCCATGCAGCCAGCGAACCCTCCTCTCCATCCTCCAGCTCTCGGCCAAACTTCTGAACTAGAGTGCGGAGTCGGGTGACTTCTCTCTCCAGCTGCCCGGAGAGTGAGACCCGGGCTTCCTGGGACTGCTGCAGCTCTCTCAAGGCTTCCTGCTCCGCCACGAGCCGCTCCTTCAGGCTCTCCCACACCCCGCGCAGGGCCTCTGTCTCCTGGGTGATCCGCTCCGCCCCCCCTGGAGAGGAGCCGTTCTTTACCCCAATGGCCACAAACTCGATGTGACACAAGGCCTCTTCTCTGCTACTCACAGTGTCATAGAGCTCCTAGGCACACAGAGGATATACTGTTTTATATTAATGTAAAACAGACTACAACCCCACCAATAAATCGCCATGTCAATATTATCAGCCAATATAGGCTAATTGCCCATGTATCAGTATCTGCATTTGTGGAAAGACCCTACTCAAAAAGTGAATTTGGGTCTGGTTATACCATGCTAGACAAATGGTAGTTGAGAAATATTTTCTTGTAGCTTGTATAGAATTGAAAGGGATACAGTGGATAGGTGAATACCTTGAACGTAGCTAAACAGATAACAAAAAATAGGCCTACCTATAATACTGTACTATATCATGTATTGTCTATAAACAAGACCAGAACTCTTGATCAGAACTCTTCAATCACTATGTCAAATGTTGGAGAAAATCTCTGTTTTGTGTTTCTGTTAAAAATGGATAGGCTACCGGACGATACATTATCGGATTTTTTTAAATCCGATCTTAAAAATCCTACACCGAACTCTGAAACAGACACAAGGAAGAGAAGGGTAGTGAAGGAGGTGTATTGAAACTATTTTTTTTTGTTGTAAAGGCATTACAGAAATTACCGAGCACTAGCATGCAAATGTATCCACAGATATTTTCATCCTTTTCTTACACTACTTCCTGCTTGACAGGTCTACCTGGAGTGTTTTGAGCTTGATCTCTGGTGGGCCCTTGGCATCTAAACTCTGGTTCACTTTCTGGGTTTGGGATACCAGCCACGATCTGAAGTCTTCAACTAGATTGTCATAGGCCCTCTGCTCTTCGACAATCCTCTCCAGCGAAGACACTCTTTTCTGAAGATAGGGATCAGAAGGAAGGCTTTGTTCAGTTGGACTTGGCACGACATTCAGAAATGCAACCGGTTTGATGGGGAACATGGATAGGAACACGGAGGAAGGTAACAGGATAAAGCATGCCCAAACAGAGCAACAGCCAGGTAGGTTAATGCAAATATACTTGTTCTGTCTTACTACGCCAGACCTCTGATCATCATGCCAAGAAGCTCAACAGAGTGCTCACACCAAGTCTATCCATCACATCTCTTCAGGACAATGCAGATCCTATTGTTTACAATGACTAGCAAAGGAATTCGTTAGTGACATTGGAATGTTTTGAGGGCGTCTCTGACAAGTAAAAGGACGGCTTGTTCGCCACTCCCATGAAAAAAAGCTCCTACGTCTCCCTTCTTTAAAACAACTGTCACTTTTAAAAGGCTATGAAAGAAAAAGCCCAATTAACAAAAATGTGAACTTGTGGGCCTCCAGCGGCTCTCTCTCTCTCTCTCTCTCTCACCTTGATGTAAAATATCTTGTTATACTTTTCTGAACACAAAACGTTAACACACACTCTTACCTTGGCCTGCTGCAGCATCTTGTTGTAAGCACTCTCTAAGTCCTTCCGTGCCTCGGGGCCCACACTCTCATCCTCCGTCCTGACGTGGAGGCCCTCGGCCTCCTCCATCAGTCTCTCCAGGTGGGAGGCATGGTGCTGGGCGTCCTCCAACAGCACCCGGTGGTGCTCCAGCTGCCAGAGCTTCTCCTGCAGGCCCAGCTGCAGCTCCAGCTCGGGGGCCAGGGCCATCCGCACCCTGAGCAGCCAAGCCCAGAGCCCCTCGTAGGCCTTCAGGTACTCCCCCCAATGGAGCCACACCCACTCCACGCGACTGGAGGAGAGGAACACACACAGAATGTATGGTCAATTAATTCAATTCAATTTCAATTTTATTGATTTATATAATGCCATTAACAACAGATATTGTCTCAAAGCACTTTACAGAGCCCAAGGCCTAAAGCAAGCATAAGGTGACGGTGGCAAGGAAAAACTCCCTTTTAACGGGAAGTAAAGATATCAAACTTACACAGAGAAAAGGGATGCACATCACATGTGTATTGGGAGTCTGCCCAAGTTTAAGGCCTTTATAATAGCGTTATTTTTGCTAAAAAAATGCTTCACAAAGCACATTTCTGTTTGTCCAGACTGAAGGTGTCATCTCTAAGATGTCAAAAGGGGTATCGCGGGTATTGTTTTCTGACATTATCATTAAGCTGGGGGTAACTACATTCAGATGCTGTCAAGTTTGTTCCTACTGCACCTGTGGCAGTGTGTGATGTACGTAGACGTCTCCTCCCATAGTGTTTTGAGCTCCCTTAGCTTGGTGTGAATATGGACCCTGTCCTCTTCGCTGCAGGTCCTCAGCAAGGACTCTGCAGCCACTACGACCAAATCCACCTTCATCCTGCCCTCTTCCTTAGACACACAGATTTCCTGTTTCAGAGGATTGGGTTGCGGATATCATACAACAAAATCATAACAATTATTATTTCATGTACATGATATATTATAACCGATTATGATATATAGATCAATGAATTGTTCTAAATCACCTTCATGCATCTCTTTCATTGATTCAAGATTTTGTTTAACCAGTACATAAGTCTACATCAAACATACGTCACAGAATTTAAGTCCCAGGGTATATGTCACAGTATATATGTCACAAGTTACAACCACAGCGCAGGACTACCTCTGTTGCTCGAACCCGGGCCTCCAAATCCTCTCTAGGTCCTTGTGTGTTGTCATTTTGTCTGAGTCTCTCCCGGACCACCTGTATCCAGGAGGCAGCGCTGTCCAGTCTCTGATCAAACTCCACCTGCTCCAGGTGAGTCATGGTGCTGGGTGTGGCTGGTTTGGATGGAGGGAGGATCATAAACTATTACTTAAACTGTAGAACAAAGGTGTGAAACACACTTAGTTTACTGCTTAATACCCTAACCATAACTATAACCATCAACAGAAAAGGATCAGCTTGATTTTCAGGCAAGGCCGTGTTCTGGCTTCTACTATCCCATAGAAATCTAAGACATGCAAAGAAGAGTATGAAAACAGTACAATTGTTGAGTCAAACTGTCAGGCCTATGCAAAACTTTAACAAAAGCACACACACATGTCTAAGTTGAGGTACCTCAACATAATGCTGACATAAAATTGATATAGACATATTATGTTAAATATAATTCTGAGATATCATAAATCACATCCTAGAAATTCGGGTACAATCTGAAAATGTTCCACGATGCTGATGATAAACTAAACTCTTTTAAGAATATCACCATATCACCAACATATCTGTCACTGCCAAACATGCATTGCTAACATCTGCCTTGTCTTTCACTATATATATAAAAAAAGCTAGTTATGATAGCAGTGTTACTTAAGTTTTCCAAAAACTATCCTGGGTAACTTCGGCCTAAGTCACAGACGCAAACGCTTTGTGGAAAATCTGTCTGTTCTCAGTCGCCCCTTATTTCGTCTCCAGAAGAACTGAGGGGAAAACACATTCCCAGTTTATAAGTCATCGAGGGGGCACCATTCTCCAAAGCCAAGTAGGCTACATTAACTTTAAACTGAATAACTAGACTAGCCTACTGCATTGTTTTCTGTGTTCTGCATTAGCGTGTAGGCTACCTAGGCATGTAGGTACCGTTAGGAGGCAACAACCAGGAGAATAAGCAGAATAGTGAACTAACTATGTTTATGTTTATGTTATGTAGTTTCCCAGCCGACTTTATGAGGACACGAGTACCTTCAGTGGCTACACTGTAACAAATAAATAGGCAATAGTAACTATAGCCTAAGTGAAACATACCTAACGATTACATTTCACCCACCAACTGCATACTGTCTATAAACAGTCATTGATTTCACCAGATACAACAATGGAGCACTAATTAACTGACTTTTTCAAAACATGTTTCGGGGGTACAGATAAATTAATTTAGCATATATTCGCGTATTTCCTTACCTATAATCCGAGTTTGGGGTATTACTATTGGTTCTCGTGTAACGTGCTCAGCCAAAGCACGACACAAACATAGTTGAGCACTCCCTCTCACGAACAGAACCCGTGGTATGGTTTGGCACAGGACTTCGCCCAGACAACGAACAACACCCTTGAAGGGCAGAATGCAGCATGCGCAGTCGTACTTTTTCTATTAGTTCCTGCTCACATTCAAATAGGAGTCCGCGGGAAAGGGGTAGGCTACAGCGCTCCTCGGTTATGTCCGGGATTAACAGGGCAGTTTGCCATGCAGCTTGTATGGTCTATTAAATCACAATATTACAATTGTTTTTCTATCTAAAGCCATTCGTCTTTGTTTCTGGACCCCAGAAAACGCGTGATAAGGACAGCATGTAGTTTTCTCTTGAAACAATAACCTAACATTTGATATTTTTATTTTGTAAGTCTACGCTAAAGCAATATTTGTGTAGTATTTTTACAATACGACATTTGTTACAGTATAATACTGTCAGCTGTTTGGTTGCCATTATACTGTTATTTTAGTGTTCCTACAACAATCTCCAAAAACAGTTTATTACTGTATATTCAATTAGTGTTTACATGTGTTACATGTTTTTTAATTGTTTTTCGAGCCGCCTCTGAGACGCGCGTCTCACGTTGGCAGTGTGCATGCTCTAACCTGTTAAGACCGCTTTATTAACAGAAAAATCAACAGGTAACGCAGCCGCAACGCACATGCAACACAGACAGCGTCACTGGCTTTGCCATTCAGAATCAGAATCAGAATCAGGTTTTATTGGCCAAGTAAGTTTGCACAAACAAGGAATTTGACTTGGTAAAGTGACTCTCAGTGTGCTTACACAAAATATACAACACAATACAATACAATACAATACAAACAAACAAACAGTGCAATGGACTAAGGAGTTTAAAAAAGTATGTAC
This sequence comes from Clupea harengus, assembly GCF_900700415.2. Classification (NCBI taxonomy): domain Eukaryota; kingdom Metazoa; phylum Chordata; class Actinopteri; order Clupeiformes; family Clupeidae; genus Clupea; species Clupea harengus. The sequence goes on from NC_045166.1 coordinate 9,562,183, forward strand.
AAGGCAGAATGGCTATATACAGTAGCTGTGAAATGTTGCACAACAGTAGTGCAAAGAAGAAGTGGAGAGTGCGAGAAGTGCAGGGATAAATATATAAATATAAATATATATGCTACAGTGGGTTAGTTGTTCAGTAGTGATACGGCGAGGGGGAAGAAACTGTTTTTGTGTCTGGAGGTTTTGGCGAACAGTGATCTGTAGCGTCTACCAGAGGGGAGGAGTTTGAATAATTTGTGTCCGGGGTGTGAGGGGTCTGCAGTGATTTTTCCTGCCCGTTTCCTGACTCTGGAGGTGTACAGGTCTTGGATGGTGGGCAGGTTGGCACCAATGATCTTTTCTGCAGACCTGACTGACCGTTGGAGTCTGTTCTTGTCCAGTTTGGTGGCCGATCCAAACCAGACAGTGATTGAAGTGCACAGAACAGACTCTATGACTGCGGTGTAGAACATGATCAGCAGATCCTGAGGCAGGTTGTACTTCCTAAACTGGCGCAGGAAGTACATCCTCTGCTGGGCCTTTTTGATGATGGTGTTGATGTTGGGTTCCCACTTCAGATTCCGGGAGATTGTGGATCCCAGAAACCTGAAGGATTCCACAGCCAACACAGTACTGTTGTGTATGATGAGGGGGGGCAGTGCTGGGGGACTCCTCCTGAAGTCCACTGTCATCTCCACGGTTTTAAGCGTGTTCAGCTCTAGGTTGTTGCGACCGCACCACAGGACCAGCTGTTCAACTTCCCGCCTATATGCAGACTCATCATCATCACGGATGAGGCCGATGACTGATGTGTCGTCTGCAAATTTTAGGAGTTTAACAGATGGGTCTCCTGAGGTGCAGTCGTTTGTGTAGAGGGAGAAGAGCAGTGGGGAGAGCACGCATCCCTGAGGTGCACCAGTGCTGACTGACCGGGTGCTGGATGTTGTTTCACCCAGCCTCACCTGCTGCTTCCTGTCTATCAGGAAGTTTGTGATCCACTGACAGGTGGAGGCAGGCACAGTGAGCTGGGTGAGTTTGGTGAGGAGGACTTCTGGAATGATGGTGTTGAACGCCGAGCTGAAGTCCACGAACAGCATCCTTGCATAGGTCCCTGGGGAGTCGAGGTGTTGCAGGATGTAGTGCAGCCCCATGTTGACTGCATCATCCACTGACCTGTTTGCTCTGTAGGCAAACTGCAGAGGGTCCAGCAGGGGGCCTGTGATGCCCTTCAGATGGGTCAATACCAGTCTCTCAAAGGATTTCATGACCACAGACGTCAGGGCGACGGGCCTGTAGTCATTCAGCCCAGTGATTGAGGATTTCTTGGGAACTCCACACAACCCTGAGGGAAGGATTTGGTCTGAACACAGTAGACAAACCTAGTAGCCCCCCCCCCCCCAAAGAGAAAAAAAAAAAAACAGTGAGCCAGTCTTTTGAACGGCTCTCGGATAGGAACGGACCCATGAGATTCGGCTCCTTTCAAAGAGGCGATATTCCCATCACTAGCGTACTCAAGCCACAGAGTCAGACTCAAGTCTGACTTAGCTGGAAAAAAAAAACTGTCTTATACTGAAAGATTGTACAGTAGCTTGCTGTTAATATTTTGTTTCTCAAAGGCATCAACATTTACAGTATTCAACTGTATTTACGAAGAACGGTGCATTACTGTACAAAATGTCATTATTCGTTTTTACAAAATTACAGTATTTTTACAGCAATTTGTTACAGATGCAAGAAATCAGACAGTGACATTCAAATCTTCAACAAGGAAAGATGGAGCAGGTTGTCTCATATCAGAGTTGATATTCAAGCCAACGGATTACACATAATGTTGACAGTTTGTAGAGGTACTGGTTTTCAGCCATGTTATCAGAATGTTATCAACCTATATTTCAAGTGCAACAAGTTCTATCTTAAAACATCACAACACAACACGTGTGTTAACGCCTTAAGTGTTGACAATGTAATTGGTGTAAGTGTCTAGATTAAAAACAAGGTAATGAATGTTTAGAAATATGTTTTTTTTTTAATATAAACATTTAGGCCTACAAAACATTTAAAAGTATACAAATAGTCAAACCAAATGACAATCATCTTTGCAATGGGTTTGATTGCCACAAGATGATGGACTGTCCTCAATATATTTACACATCTGAATTACGCTGTAAAATATAGGGATACCAATTTGGCCAGATGTTTTTATACTTTTATTTAGTCGCCTACTCAATACAGAGAAAAATATACAACCATTGACAATGTGATTAGTCTCCCTTAGGCTTATCACATGTGCTGCCATGTCTGGGCCTACAAATGATTTTCAGATAAGCAGTTTAACAATGAATTTGTAGAAACAAAGTTGACCTATGGAATTCTATCTTTTCAGAAAAAAATCAAGGTTGTCAATGTCATTTTAAAAACAATGAAGTTAAAGTTTTTTTTATTTGAGAGACTAAGCAAGTGCATAATTCAGTTCACTTTATGACTACCTTTGTGATGTCAAAGAATTTTCTTCAGCTTAACTCAGACAAAACTATGATCTTTGTCATTGGATTTCAGCACATTGCAAAACAAATTCTGCCATCTGCTGGCAGATCTTCTCATCTGCTGATCATGTTCTTTTTAGTTGGGTCCAGAAGCTCAATTCCGTGACCATTCTCTGGCTAATATGTTTTGACGACTGATTTGACTTCTATACACCATTCATAAAAAATGTATGTCCTCCGCAAAAATTTCGGCATTTTTCGCTAGAGGGCCGAATCCAATCTTGAAAAAGTAACTTTTTCACCAGAGCACCTAGAATAATGTATGAATACACTTTTTGTGGCAAATTGACCATAAGGATTGTGATTCTGACATCATCTTGACCCTGAAATCCAAGATGGCCACCATCCAGGAGAGCAACATTGTAAAGTTTTATACACAAATCATCCCCCAGGTCTCTAGGAGATGCGTGATGTTTGGCGTATGGCATTTATACATTACTTATTATGGAAGGACAAAAACAAAGAATATCAGAAATAAGTTTGATTTAATAACTGTAACTTAAGAAAGGAACAAAAAAAACTTGAAACATGTTTGTACCCCAATAATTGTACCTTTTGGTCATTAAAAAATGACATAAATTGTAAATTACAGGATGCTTTCATGTTGTTAAATGCTAGACATTATTCTAACAATGTAACTGGTGAATAATAAGGACGTTGATATAAGACAATCTTATACATCGGTATAAGATTAGTCCGAATCAGAGCATTCTGCCTCACTAGAATATGAATCACCATCTGATGAATCCCATCTCCTACTCTGCACATCATCATTTTCCTTTTCATCACAATCATACTCGCTCTTATCTTCCTCGCTGTCTTCAACTGGCCTTGATGCGGGTTGATGAGTTGGAAGAGCAGGTTGTGTGTGGCGGACAGGGCGACAATGACCATCCACCAACTCCCATCCATGTCCGATTGCCAAGGGGTGGTGCTTCAGGGAGGGATGGCGTACTAGATATGCCAAGTAGTTGGCACGGAGGCAGTGTTGGCGTAAGCTATCTTCATCTGGGGGAGACGGATTAATGATTTATTTTTCATACTCTTCCACTTCACTGCACGGGCCTCAGCCATGGTGCTACTGTTGTGGTCACCATAGATGACATGTCTTGTGAAGTTGAATAGCTCCTGTAACACCTCCTCCTCAAGGTCAAGGCTATCTCTGCACTGTGAGAGCTGTTGTGGTGCCACAGGGCTCTTCGCCCCCTGGTCATACACTGACCTTTCACCCTTGCCATAGAACCCAGAGTTAGCATCACATCCTGTCATACAGTGCAGCTGCACAATGCAGTTTGCCATCTCGTCAGTTACCAGATCACTGCAGACTACCGTCTCCTGCTTTCTCTTGATTGTAGAGCATACCAGGCACTTGCTTTGAGATTAACGCTGCTGCGACATTGGCATCAGTATCAGCAGAATCAATGACAACAGGTCCACTATAGCCTGACTTTCGCAGCACTGCCTAAGTGGAGAAGAGGATAGTGTCTGCCTCAGACTGGTCAAAAGCAGTAGTTCTGCATTGTTTGCTGGGTTGACAAGTTAGTTTATTGGGAGCCAACAAAGTAAGCAATCTCTTCATCAACAGTTTGTGCAATGTCGATCAGGTAGCTGCTCTGGCAGAGGGAAATGGATCATCCAATTTCATAAAGGTGTTGGGGATATGTGCCTTACCCTGTGCCCGCAGGTCTCTCTCATCATCTTTAGTTGAGTATGCTGCATCGTATGGGTTATTCACACAGATGATATGATCAGCATGACCATGGCGGGCAAGGATGATAGATACTAGCGTGTGGACATAGTCTGACCATGTGTATGGTGTGCTATCCGGCTTCTGTCGATCTTCTGCTGATGGTGTAGCCATTCTCCAGACCATGGATATTTTTGAGACAAACTGATCAAATTACATGCCCTATATTCAAATTCTACCAATGGCTTAAACTAATAAAAGTGCGAGATAAACACTGTCACCGTCTTCTGAAATAAACACAGGTAGCTCAGCATCGTAAGTAGGTCATCCAAACATTCAGTATAGGAAGTGCAAATGGCATGGCATCACTTCCCCCCACAATTATCCTGTTGCCCACAGCCAGACATCACATTGGCATTGATGGCAGTTGTGGTAGGTCGCTTTACAATGTACTGTGTGATAAGAGAGGCAAGGGAGAGTGTGCTTGGGGACAGATCTACTACCCCCTTCTTCCCCTGCAAAGCAGAAAGCAGTTGAACAATGAGTGGCGAGAGCTCTTCCTCCTCGTCTAGTTGCTCGACTCTCGGAGGCCATGGGGCGAGTTTGATGGACATGACATAATCTCTGAGCCGCTCAGCTACATTGTGCACCAGTTGCTCACTGCTGATACCAATGGAAGAGAGCGCTGCTTCGACATATGTACCTCTCCCACATGTATCATAGACTAGGTCACTGTGGTTCCTCTGAGGGTGTGAGTGGAAGCCAATCTTATCCCCAAACTCCTGGGTCAGGACGTCTTTGATGTAAAATGACTTTATCCCGGATTTTGGGAAGCCATACCCATATATGATGGATGTGTAGTCATGGAGGAGGCTCTATATTTACCTTAGTTCATGTTCCACAAAGATAACTGTTTTGACGTGGTCAAAGAACATTGTCTGAGCCTGACTGAGAGTGACATTGTGCATCAATGGAAGCTTGTCATCTTCACTCATTTTCTGGTATCTACGCACATGTTTCAACCAGCATTTTAGGTGATATCTCATCTCAAGTGCGTAGGGTTGGTCAGCCGCAGAATCTATTACACAGTTAATTCTGTCGTGCATTACTTGATATTCCAGGGCCACTGTGTGGCTCTTGAATGCTGTCCATGATTGATCATATGAAATCAGGTGCAGCTTTGATTCTGGGTGCTTCTTCGACTCTGGAGCACAGCACCAGACACATTTAGTTCTGTCATGGATCGGTTCTAGGCTTGATCGCAGCCGTTTGGAAGCTGGAGCCACAGGTGGGGAACAAACGTCAGACATAAACGAATACTGGCTTTCTTCAAACTCTTGGAGAAGAGTTTCTCTGTCTTTTGTTGGCCCCGTATCCCGTATGGTGGCCATCTTAGATTTTGGGGTCAAAAAAGCTTTTCATGGCCTCCATCCTATCTATGTCTGACCTCTAAGTACCGCACACACTGGTACACCCTTTGAGATCCTCGGGCAGAAATCTTTTGTCTGTACCAAAAGACCAGCTGAAGACTAAAGGGGACAGAGTATTTGCAGTCAGGGCCCCAAGGCTCTGTAACAATCTGACCGAGGAAATCAGGTTGGCTTAGTCAGTGAGTTCCTTTAAGTCACTTCTCAAAACACACTTTTATAGGAGAGCCTTTCCTGAATTTTTCCTGAAAGTTTTTATTTCCTTTTAAAAGGTTTTTACTCCGTATTGGTGTACCACGGAATTGGTTTGTACTGTATATACTGTAAGACGGTAAATTCCTAGACCAATAAGGGAATAGGCGTATGGAAGATTTGGGTGGATGCGTCTCTCTCCTCACTTTGCTGGAAAAGTAACATTTATTAAAAAAACAAACACTTTTCTTAGTACGACCATCTGACTCCACTCTTTTTGGAACCCAGTCTAAGCTCCTCGCTTTTACTGTACTGTATATTTATACTGGGGTTTGTAGGCTGATCTCCAACTCAATGCACCTATCGTCTGTATTATGAATTTCCTCTCTTACTCCATCAACCGGTTTCTTCTCCAAAAGGAAGTGTCATTTAAGGATCTTGCCACGGCCGGCCGATTCCATTTCACATTTCCACAGACATAACCTGTCATCTAGTTCTGGACTAACCCAGAGGTCCTACAGTGCTGTTAAAGGGGCATATTTCAGCTTGTTATACCGAATTGGCTCAGTGACAGAGCGCCAGACTGCTTGTCCACTCTTTGTATGTCCATTCGAATTCAGTGCAGAGGCTGAGCAGCATCCCTATCGCTATATTATACCATTAACAGTTCACTGCAGCATGTCTAGCCCAGTTGATTCTAGCCAGGAACCTCAAAGCGTTTTGTCCACTTTAGGTCTGCAACTAAATCCTAGTAAGACGTTACCGGAACACCGTAACCTGAATAATCCCCAGTTAAGAATTTCAGAAGAGGTCATAGTGGGTCAGAATTACCAATTTATTACGTCAGGTACACGTTACTACTACAGTTTACAAATAAAACAAGTCTAAAGTGAAGAATATAAGTCTAAAACATCACATGAAACATAAAAACACTTAGAGAACATGAACATACCTGGCTGCTTAGAAGTGACTACTCACACGGATGTGAGGGAGATCTGAAGACAGAATGCTCCTGGTTCTATGCACACCTTCCCCTTAAGGACACATTTATTGCCTAATAATTAACCCCTAGATAAGAGGTTTCTCAAGATGAGAACCACACATTAACAACCAAAATGGAGGGAGTTCTCACCCAAATTTGGGGTGGACCGCCTCCAAAGAGAGACACCTTTGCACTCTCACAGAGACCAGAATGATCAGGTCTCTGATATCTATGTTTTAATTAATATATACAGTTGTAGAACTGAGACCATTTTCCCACTCAGATTGAGACCATTAAAATGAGTTCAAACAATATACAGAAATCATCTTCCAATATAACATTTCAGTTCAACACTCTTACATTCATTTCTCTGCCCCTAGTTTCACCTCAGCACGGAAAGGGAACCAGAGACAGAGGTCTGAGATAAGAGTGTCTGCAGGGGGGTTGAGAATTTAAAGAATTGCGACAGCCTCTGGGCATTGTTTGCTAGGGGCACAATAAACTAGCACCTAACCCCCCGACAAATGAGTAGTTAACCAGGAGATGGTCCTCTGGGTTTTTTCCGTTCCAAAAGGTCCATTCCTGACATCTGCGTTTTTCCGGCAGAAATCCATTCCTGCCTTACAATGCCAAATTGTTTTTATCCGTTCTTTTAAGACCTGATGATTTTATGACTTATTTTGCTGCCTCTGTGAAAGTACTTCGTCACATGGTTTTTGAAAGGTGCACTATATAGATATAAAGATTATGACTACTAATACTAGACTGCTAATGCATACCTTTTTTAGGACAAGATGTGAAATCACACACGAACATAATCATACAGACTGATGAGAACACACCTCGAGTTACTTCACCAACAATAAGATCATTTTTATTTTATAGGGATACTACAAGGGCTAAATCCATCTGGAGAACAACGCTGACAATCTTCGAGGCATTCTGGTCCTTCCTAAATGAAAAAGAAAGGTGGAGGGTTGGGAGATGAGAATACAAAACGCAAACATTAGGTGCTGAACTACCCCCAAATCGCACAGGCTAGAGTAAGACACGCGTAAACAATAGTGCTATAATGTAGCAACTTGTAGGTGCTTGTATGGAACATTTAACCAAACAAACAACATATTGTTGCTTACTTTTGTCTGCCTGTTTTTTTGATAAGTGAGGGTAAAGAGTGAACAGTCACTCCCGTGGAAACAGAACTTTACAGATTGTTACAGGAATATCGCACGTGAAACTCCTACAACTTGTGAAGTCACGCCTTAGCTTCCTTTTTCACTCTATGCAATCCTGCTGTGCCACAAGCTGGGAAAGACGCAAGAAGCTTCTTTGCAGGATTGCATCTGCTTTTTTAACCTAGCTAAAACATTCAAGGTAACTGTTAAGGCAGAAGACATATTGCGGCCGTACAATCATCAGTATAAGTGCAACAACGGACATAACATTGGGAAAATACTAACGTTAAACCACATCGACTTGGTTACTGAAATCTAGCACGATTAAGCGCTTACCATGGCTACGGGTTTGAGAGCCTAACAAGAATTACTTACATTCAGTAACGATGGATATAACTATGACCATCCAGTCAAACTCAAGAAAGCATGGTGTGTTGAGTTTAGAATTCACAATGGCTTACCTCGCTTTGTGAAGATGCCGAAATCAAAACTGCGTAAAGCGTTTTAAGGAAGTGATGTGTTAATAACCGGAAGCTGTCATTGGGGTCATAGATTTATATAAAGTGTTATAACCCTTTATATATATGTATGATTGGGGTCGTCTTTTTTAATTTACTTTTAAAAAGAATGTATTCTAATCTATTTCGACTGATCTTTCAACTACAACAGGTAGAGCTGTAAAACACGCACGATAACGATTTAGGGACTTTATTGAATTGTGTAACCCACTTGATTGACACTTCTGTTGACCAATCGAATGCAAACGCAAACTCAATTCAACCTATCCAGATCATTCTCCAGCTCTTTCTATGAAGGTTGGGATTCATGCGAACGAAAGTGGTGTTATTATCCGGTGGCGTTTCAAGGCTGGAGAACTAACTCTTAACAGTTGAGTTTTGTTTCAGCAAAGCTAGGGTTTTACACCTGTCATACTTTCAAAATGAACACTTTAATCAGATCAACTGCTCGGTGTTTCCGAGCTGGAGCGGTGCTGAATATACCTCAAGTTGACAGACATCTTCCGTATGCTTCGGCCCGACTCATGTGTTCGGCAGACATAGAGAAGAATGTTGCTGAAATGGTGAAGAAGGACAAAGTAGTCGTGTTCATGAAAGGGACACCTGCCCAGCCTATGTGCGGTTTTAGTAATGCTGTCGTCCAGATTTTACGGATGCACGGAGTTGACGACTACGCTTCATACAATGTACTGGAGGACCAAGACATCAGACAAGGTCAGCTATTGCTAAAGCCAGCTAGCTAGCATAGCTGAATAACTCAACTTAACAACTACCTAATATTTGTCTTTGCTACTGTGCTTGAACTTACATAGTTGCTAACTTAATTTGTACCCTAGTTTCGTCGCTAGAATCTAATGTCTTCGTATGCCGAGTGACTAGCCAAATTAACTTTCAGCGGAATGTTAAACTAACCCTGGTTATCTTAGTTAGTCAGATGGATAGTTAAGTCCTCATTGAACCCGTTTGGGTTGAGTTATGTCAGGCAGGAAACACCTCATGTGTCGGTAAGCTTACTGTCTACCCCAGCTGTTTGGATCGACTGCTAAATTGACAGTTAACGTGAATTAACCGTTGACGTTTGTCAGTTAGCACTTGCTTTAACTTTGCTTTGTTTTGCTTTGGATAATGGCGAATACCTCTAGTGGAAATAACGTTTCCATGTAACTCACCGATAGGAAACCAAATCCTAAGTTAACATGATAATCATTATGGAGTAAGCAGCTCGCTACGTTAGCAGCCAAATATAATTGGTCTGCGTTATCTTCCCAAGGTTACTAGCGATGTTTTTTTTATCTGTGTTGAGCAGCGCGAGTGGGGCGTTAACTGTTTTGAACAGACTTTTCACAGTTATTGAGTGTAACGTTTAACGTGTCAATGCAGTACTTTAGGCCACATCTCTGAAATTCACTCTTCGCTCTTCCAACAGGGGTGAAAACATTCTCCAATTGGCCCACGATTCCACAAGTGTTCTTCAACGGGGAGTTTGTGGGTGGCTGTGACATTCTCCTGCAGATGCACCAGAACGGTGATCTGGTAGACGAGTTCAAAAAACTGGGTATTTCGTCTGCACTCTTGGATGCCGAACAAGAGTCCAAGTAGATAAGTTGTTGAGTGGGAGAGTTCAGAAGTTCGCAAAGGCTCCACCAAGCCAGATGTCATGGGAAGTTGGTTTACATGACCTGCTGCAGACTTACCTCAAGTGACTATGGACTGTGGGAGTTGGGGGTTGAGGAGGGGGGTCTGAGACTACTCCAAAAAGATACACACACTATCCAGATCCTGATTTAGAAACACGTCAGATCATCATAGCAATTACTCTTGCTGCATATCTGAGCAAAAGAACACACCCATGTAGTTCACTGTGTATTTAAGTGTTGTATATTAAGATGTTATCGTATGTAATTCAGAGGCATGTAAAATATTTGTCAATAAAATATTTTAAAGTGTATTACTATACAGACATTCTGGTAGAGTTTTTATTAGGCCTTTATTTAGAGGTTATGACATCCGATATTCAAGCCATTTTGGACTGGGGGTGGCAGGTGGGGGCATGTGTGAGTTACATTACGAGTACAAGTAGGATATTTTTGGTGTCTGTGGTTGTCATACAAATTAGTAATAAAGCTTATTCATTGTTGCTTTGTTATGGAGAGATATGTGGGGGTTTTTTTTTGGTTGAAGAGAGAGAGAAAAGCTTTGTTTAACCTGGAAATTCCACTATTAGCCAATCATGGGTTTTGTGTTTTGAGTATATCAGTTGCCCAATATCATTGTTTTCCCAGGAGGCGATACTGACTCATAGGTACTAGTGACATCATAAATGTGTTAGTTACCAATAGGCCTTAAAGCAACAGTCTTTTCAGACATGTTGAAGTCTATATCAAAGTCGCCACTAGGAGGTGCTTTTGGACAGTCAAGGTTGATTTTAATGAATCAAAAAAGAAACATAAATGAAACATATGAACAGCATGATGGAGAATTGCATTTGTAGAATTAACTGCTTGGTAAATCTGGACCTCAATAGTAATTGACTTTTAACTGAATTTTAAATATGGCAGCATGAATTCAAATTAATTTATATGCCGTGTCTATTTTCCCCACACCAAAATTCAATAACAAAATGTAGAAATTCGTAGAGAAGCCCTTGTCTATTAGATGTGATGTTTTTTTTCCCCCTTCTGGAAGAGTTGATCCCATCCAACATCCCAGACTCCTTAAATCATGTGAGCAGTTATTCGCAGCCTGTGAGTCTGAGTGAGATTTTGTACATTTGAAAACACCATGGATTTAACTGTAAAATGATATTAATGTATGTTTTCATATGAGCATCGGCACAATAAGGAGGAAGAGCCACATGCAGTGTGAAGAGACTTTCACAAGAGGCTACTGAAATACTACAAATACTGTCAAATTAATACATTAGTGAAGTGCTTCTCAAAGTATGGGCCGGGAGTTGCCGTAATGGGGGTACGTGTTAAGGGACGAGAACCCGAAACAACCTACTGGTCACCTGAAGTATGGCAGTGCTCTGCTGCATAGTACCCTGTGACTAACCTACTTGGTGATGAGTTTATAGCCTACTTTGTACATATACTGTATTCTATGGTCAGGGCCTACTGTTTAGTCTTTATGTTAGAAGGTAGCTAGTCTAATTATTAATATAATGGACCTGCGCCTAAAATGAACCGATCCCACAATTAGAATCATTTAAAAAAAGTAAATACAATGAAATTTAAACATGTAAATGATTGATGCAATTAAATTGAAGATGTTTAACTGTTCAAATGTGGGGGCACAATTTTGTTCTCATTGTCAAAGGTGGGCCTGCCTAGAAAGGTTTGTGAATCACTGCATCTGTACATACTGCTTCCTTAATTCCAAACCTGAGGCCATGTCTTCATCACTGGGTCGAATCTGTGGTTGTTTTGTTTTGAGTTATTTTCTTGAGATGGTTTTGTTATGTCTTAAATATGTCAGTGGCAAAGCAAACTTTAAAAAGTTACTGCCAAGCTGTTTTTATGAGTTTCCAAATCAGTGTTGGTGGCATCTAATTACAGTCCCTGATCAACCTCATCAGGTTATTACATAGCCTACTATGAAGCATTCTTAATGATCAGTATTCTTCACTGTCATAATCTTCTCTTCTCTACTCTACACTACACCTATTTGTGTGTTGGAGGTTGCACACACATCTACAACACAGTCTTTCCCTCCCTCTTCCAGCTTCAGCTTCTCTCTCCTGTCGCCTCCACTTCCCAGCTCTCCACCTCTCCCTGGAGCTGGTTGCTAGGCAACGGCAGGTCTTGCGCTATGTTGGACAGGAGGAGCGGGGAATGCCGCTCGGCTCTGTGTGGAGACCTCTTGCTGGCGGAACCAGGTCACTCTCTCTCTCTCTCTCTGCCCCTTGGTGGGAGGCCCACACTTGAGAAGAGAGATAGGTGGTTAGGAAGAGCCTCTCCTCGAAACGGTCAAAGGAAATATATGTCTGCGTAGAGGAGCCTGCTGCACACAAATTTACAACAGCTGTTTGTGTGTGTGTTCCAAAGTGCTGATGTCTTGACTCTCAAAAAACAATCTTGTTCTGCCGGCTCTAGACAAACACGGAAGCAAAAGCAGGAAGTGTTAACAGAGAGATTAAGAGGTGGCTAGCTTCCTGCGCCATCTGTCTGTGTACTGTCAAATGATTATTTGCTGATGTCTGTCTGACTGGAGACACGGCTGCTGAACCATCAATATTTTAATGTCAACTGTGATAGTAGGCTATTGCTGAGGCAAAGTTTAGCCTCAAGGGCAACTAGAGTGGCACTGTGAGAAAGTCATATGAAACTTCCTGACAAGATGGTAGAGGAAATGTGTGAAATCATCCTGGCTATGAACTTCTCACAATGTCTTGGCCATTTTAATCCAGTCCAGTTGAGCCATCTTGATTTTCTCTCAGCTGAGGTCAGTCTCTGCAAGGCAAACTCAGGGTGGGTGTTATGAGCAGCTACAGGCTGAACCAGAGGGACAACGTTCGGAGAAATGACAGACACCTTACGCTTGACCTCATCTGGTCCATAGGGACAAAATATATAAAACGAAACCTACAAATCCCTTTGGAAATCTTCGGACCAGCTGTAGCTCATTTAAAAAAGTTGCAGATAGGGCATTTTTTACAGTCACGGAAAAAACGTACTGACCCTGTCACTGACAGTCCAGTTCAATGCCATGCATGTTTTCTTTTTTGCACACTGTGTTTGCCACTTTCAAAAGTGTGTGTTTGCTTACACTCAGAGGGAGCAAAGTTTCAGAGCCAACACGAGTCAGCACTGGTCGGTTTTAGTTTTTTCACTTTATTTGGAAAAAGACGTTTAGGTGGACAACTGAGCAATGAGAAAAACAATAGTAAAAGCAGTTCTTCGCAAAGGACGAGTAAGTTTCGATTCAAATTATCGGCCGTTGGTGAGACTATGTTATCCTCTCCTATTGGTGTTTTTCTCTTGCATGTCCAAGTCTGTCTGATCTTGTCCCAAAAGGCTGGCCTGCAGAGGAAACTGCATGTAACCGTCTCAAGGACAACGGTGAACGACGCCGCCATCCTTGACGCCGCTAACAGACCTGAGAGAACAGAGAGCCGAGCAGAGTCGATTCTGACCCTCCTTGGCATCGTCGGAACAGTGCTCAACTTGCTCCTCATGATTTTCGTCTACATCTACACTTCCCTTTGGACATGGAGCCAGCAGGCTGGCGTCACTTTAAGGTCATGCTTTTTGAACAAAATTGTAAATGTCCCAGCTTTTTTTGTGTAGTCGTTAGCCAGAGTTCATGTACATTTTGGCTCAGGGGATTCTACCAGCAAAGCAATAAAGGATGTGTTATACTGTGTGGAAGAATCATTCATTGTGTAGCTTAATCACAATTTTATGTGTGGATTGTTATACATGTTAGTATGAGTTGTTCAGTTTTGTTTTATTATTTGTTTTATTGTTCTTTTAACATCTTCATTGTAGGGTTTAAGCATAATGAAAATGACCAAAGAGAACTTTACTGTTTTATTTAACCTAAACAGATTATGTTTCATAATGTCTGTGTTGCAGCATTTTTCTCAGTTGCATGCTTTAAGCAGTGAACTTTGACCTTCTCAGGGGCTGCTGTCCATCTTAACTCTTATAGCTGTATGCAAAATATGTGAAAACCACAGCTTGTCCTTTGACCAGTGTGTTATTTTTAGACACTGAAATGCTCTGGATATCACAAAGAATTTCGACTTGTGGAGGATCAGTGTCTTAGCACGAAGAGCTCCTTTGTGAGTTGCACTCTCTTTGCACAATAAGCCTCCTAATTAATGGCAAAGCCATTAACAAAAAGGCCTCCTGTCCCTCTCTCCTTACCTAAAACATCTTCCATTTACAGACTATTTTTATAACCTACCACACAATAAATATCATGGTGCCATCATAGGTTCTAAGATGTAATGTGAGTCATTCCCTGTGTTTTTTCTTTTTTTTCCAAAGGTAGCTGTGAGCCAGCCTCAAGCCCACTTTCTCTATCCCAGTTGGTGAGAGTGTTCTTCCCCTTGATTAGGTGCCCAGCAGTGCGTTCTGTCGAGCTAATATCTCACACAGCCCCCGGCACGAAGAATCAACAAGGTCCAAAGGTATACCGAAACACCTTGGCCACTGTACTGAGCACACACTGAAGACTGGGCAGTGTTTTTAGCTGTCATGGGGTCCCTGGGCTTCAATGTCGCCTTTTATTAGACTGTGTGGTGCTGTCCTCTGTTCCTGTGTGGAGCTGTCCTCTGTTCCCTGGGAGTGTGGCTGAATGCACGGATCAGTGCTTTCAGAAGCAGAGGTTTTTTTTTTGCTCTTTGTAATGTGTCTCTCACCTAGCTGTAAAAAACCAAGTGTGATGATGTCCCTCCAGACACTCACCGGAGCGGTGTGTTCATGGCCATAACTATAGCAGATCGGTGTGACATTCATAGACATCATCTCCTACTAAACTGGCATATCTCAAGGCAGAGATATTTGCAGCAACTCATATACTTATATATTAGTGTATATATAGTATACTTATTATAAACTAAAAAATGGAGCAATTTTTTCAATTAAATAGAGGACTACAAATGACATTTTGTTGATTCATTGTGTAGCTTTCCAAACATATTTGTTTCTTTGTCACTATTTAGGTCTGCGCATGTTTATCTTTTCTTGAGAGTTGTTTCTGTCACTCCCAACGGGAAAATATGTGTTCTTGCGTTTCATATTCAAATCCTATCTGCTTACATCTGGCTCCATTGTTGTCCACGCATCAGAGGGAAACAGAAGTTGTTCTCTCTGTGTCAACACCGTCTAGATATGGGAGAATATGAAAAATGAAAGATGACTCTTGTGAAACATTCATGGGACAGCTTCTTCTGCCCTAGCATTAATATTCAGATCTGGTTTTGACAGAACAACGACATTACAAGCTGGCTATTGCCTCATGATTCATATATGGATTCCATCCTCTTCCTGTGTTGTTTGGTGGTTTGCATTTATGCTACTGAAGCAAGGCTTTCTCAGAATCCACTGAAGCATACAGTTATTGTAATTTCCTATAGAAATACTTTCCTGGAAGCCAGCATTATAACTTGTTTATTACAGGGCTAATCTTTTACCAAATTGTTGACGTGAAATACACACAAAATGTCAGTCCAATTTTATGACAGTACTTCAAAACTGAATATGTTTAAATGTTCCTTTTACCCTCTAGTTCTTCATTCCGAAATTCATTATTACTTGACCTCAGGCCCCAAACATCTCACAAATATTATGGATGTTATGGAGGGATGAAGCTGAAGTTGATGACTTTCTCAGAGTGCACATTGCATCCTGTTCCCCAGTGTCACACTGACAAATGAGGAACCCTGAGTCTTTGTCCTTCACCACTTCTCTGTTCTACTCTGCTCTTGCAATGAAGGTTTTTTTTTTCTTCACTATTTATTCACATCAGATTGAGATCACTGTGATGCATGTTGTGCCCTTGTCATTCAGAGAAGAGGAACCGGAACGGGCGATATCATGTGTGAGTTTTGTAAATGAGGTGGCAAATGTTAGCATGGCAACAGCTAAAACCCACATTCACTGCAAAAAAATTGCTTTGAATGTGTATGAAATGCCTTCAGACCTCAGCTTCTGCTAGCCTAGCTTCCGTATTGCATTCGCAAAGTCCTGCAGTTGCTCAACTATATTTCCTTCCTATCATGCACATTTTCAGAGTTTCTTGTAGACAATACTTATCTGTGAATCTGTGAACCCAAGAAGCATAGTGATACTGTTGCATAGTTTCCATGGACATCATTATCAGGAACGGGGAAGTGGGGAACATTGAAATTCCTGTAGCTAGTGCTTCACTAATCAAATGACTGTTCACTAAAATATTACTCACCCAGATAAAAAAAGAACTTAGGGGTTCAAATGCAGTATCTGGATTAAGTTTGGCTTGACACTGATTAGACACTAAGCCAAGAACTGTGACTTGCTGTTTGAATATACAACAGTTAAATTATGAATCAGTAAAAATCTATGGATAAGTTGTCTTTGAAGTGTAGAAGGCAGAAGCACTTTCTTTATTCATCAAAAGAGGCACATCACAGCCCTCTAATGAAACATTTACAGTTTGTATTTAACATTCTCTTTCTATGATTTTAAGTACCATATAGCAGAGGATACCTTGTACATACTATATTTGAATTAATAACATTGTTGTGCCCTCATATGACCCCATTCATGCTTTTATTGCCACTGTACCAAGACTCTGAGACATGTTGTTTTTGAAGTATGTGATATAACACAATGACAAAGAGCTATTTCAAATGAATGTTGTTTCAAAAACACGTTAATCGAATGTGAAATCACATCATAACAGGGAGACACCTACCCTTCCATCTGCAGACAAGCCTGCAGACATGATTGGATGAACTGGAATGCCTGCTCTTCTGCATATTCAGAGAGGGCTTTTGGCAAAAGCTGGCAGCAGGCCCAAGGCTCACCAGGCGGCTAGGTTAATTAAAAGAGACGTTACATCATCCCTCTGCTAATGGGGCTATCGTGCAGCAATCCCCCCAACCCCACCCCAGTCTCCTCATCGAATTCTATTGAGATGGCCCCACGAGAGGAGACGTGTGTGTGTGTGTGGGGGGGGACACCTGTCCCGCTGTCTCAGAGAGAGAGAGACTCCGAATGTGTGGAGAGTGAAAGTGAATGTGACTGGTGTATGGACCAAAATAGGAGAATGGATCAAATTCAAATTAAACTTCAAGATTGAAACATTCTTAATAAAAAGATTCAGCAGCGCCTCTTCCCACCCAGTGTTCATGGTTTTGTGAGGTTTAACTGTGCAAGTGTTGATTGTTTGGCGCGTGGTAGAAAGGAGGAGGTGTGTGGGGGGTGGGATGTGCAGATAAGGACATCATGGTTAAGCAGTTAAGCAATAGTGTAAAAAGCAACTGACCACTTTGTTTATGCCTAATTGCATTACTCATGTTGTAATCATCTTTATATGTGCAAAATCCTGGCCCCTGACATAATTTGTACGTGGAATCGGAGGCTTTAATATTTTTTATTTTAAATAAACATAATTTGGCTCAAGGAATGCAGTTTATATGATATAAATGGTTATGTTTATATAAGTTGCTTGGGGAATGACTTAATAAGGCTTGTTCTTTCTTCACTATACAGCATAGCACATAGTTTCTGCTGCTGCTGCTGTCTTCACACCATGCATGATCTCTGCAGCAGAGCAGACTCACACCGTCTAAATAAATCCTTAATAGATAAATACTATCAATATTTATCAAATATAAAGTTATGATTATAAAAGCTTACATTTCCACTGGGTTACATGTGCTCCACTGTATGTCATGCATTCAGACTCTCCTTCAGAGTCAATGAGCTGTGTGAGGATGAAAACCTGCCCTGCAGTTCACCGCTAACAGACACAAGCTCTGAACACCATTACACACTCACACACACACACACACACACACACACACATCAGGCGAGTGCTCCTGTAACCTTTATGCTTCATGTGAAGAAGAACACCTCTAACAGTCAGGTCGAGATCACAGCCCACACCATTTATCACCAGACATACACAACTGCTGCTTATTTGACAGAAGGACTACACCTACTGTGACATGGCCTGTGTACAGTCCAATGATAATATGAACTGCATTGTAATATAGTGATTGTGAAAGATAAATAAATTGTGTTTATAAACAATTACAGCTAAAGTTAGATTTGGGATTAGGGCTAGGGTTATACGTGCAGATTATCCAAGCGTTATTAAACATTGTTAATTTGTGTGTTACACAATGTAGTTACAATGTAATACGGTTTGGCTAAGCAAATATATTGATCTAGCACTATCCTTTTACTGATAGTATGTATAAATGTATTGATCTAGCACTATCCTTTTACTGATAGTATGTATAAATGTATTTATCAAGCACTATCCTTTTACTGATAGTATGTATAAATGTATTTATCTAGCACTATCTCCTTTTACTGACAGTATGTATGTTGTGTTTTTATAGCACTATCTCCTTTAACCAATAGTATGTATGTTGTGTTTTTATAGCACTATCCTTTAACTGATAGTATGTATGTTGTGTTTTTATAGCACTATCCTTAACTGACAGTGTGTATGTTGTGTTTTTATTGCCATGGTGCTGTGAGTGGATTTCAAGTCCATGGGCATGCAGTGTGTCGTAGCAATCTATCACAAGAGCTACTTAAACAGAGGATGGGGTGGGTACTACAGGATAAATGCTAAAAAGCCTTTAAAGGTCACATTCTCACTCAGCAGAGTGCATGTGGCCATGGAAAATTTGGCACAGCTTTCCCTCGCATCAAACGTCACCCACAGACAGCACTGTGACACGTTGTGATATTCACATTACTATTCACATCCATAAAACATTGTAGACATGACTGTGTGTGTGTGTGTGTGGGGGGGGGGGCCCTCAGAACTGGAAGGCAAATACCTTTGCAATTAAACTTTAATTTGTTTTTGTTGCTGTTGTTGTTGCTACCCCAAACCCAAACAACACTGTAGCTTTTGGCTCAGATCTGCGACCCTAGAGGGGTTATGCATTAATTAATTGAATAAAATCATGAAGGTAGCCTACTCCCCTCAAGCAGTTGTAGATAAATGATTGCATTGCCCAGCTTTCAGGGGAGTATTGTACAGGTAAAACAAAAGAATAATTACACAGTATTGTGTGCTTAAAAGACGTGATGTGAAACAATCAAGACAAAACAATGCATCTCCACTTCATGTGGAAGCAGCGTGTGCCTCAGCCACAACAATAGATAGATGGACACGGTGATTGCCTCCCTGCCACACAAACTCATTAAGGCGTTCCTCTTCATCTCCTTCAATTAGGCGTCCTCTTCCTGAGGCCGGGCCCCCTGTAGGGCTGTCGGATGAATGGCATCCATTAGCAACGGCTGTTGTCTTTTTTCTCTCTCTCTTTCTCTCTCTGCGTACGTCGCCCCTCCATTCATTTCCACTCGGTGGAATAAATGCGAAATGCAAAATTTGCATCCAAATTAGATCACGCCCACTTGCTCTAACTAAACACTCCTCCACCTCCTCCTCCTGTTGTCTGCCCTTCTTTATTGTCCTTTTTCCCATCCTCTAAAGCCTTCAATGTTTTTTTTTTTTTTTTTTTGGCACACACCCAGCCCTGGGTGTTTGTTTGTGTGTGAAGTTTGGCGTTGAAAGTAAACTGTGGGGCTGTAAGGCTGTGACACATGATAAATCACACCTCGTGTAGGCGACAGACGGCAATTAGAGAGCATGTGCGTCTGTATCAGAGTGAGGTTGTGTGTGTGGGTGCTTGTGTGAGTGTGTGTGCGTGCTTGTGTGAGTGTGTGTGTGTGTGGGCGCTTATGTGTATTTGTCAGTGTATATGTGTACATCCATGCATGCTGCATTCATCAGTGAATGAGATGATGTGATCAGTGTGTCATACTTGGACCGGGAAGAATCACATTCTTTGAAATTCCTAAAACGTCTGGTGTAGCCGTTAGGTAAAGCAACAGGGAGCAGAAGGAGCCTGTGTTGTTGTTTTTGCGGTTTGTGCGGCTTTGATGTAGCCTCAGGTGTGAGCCGCAGCGCCGTGCGTCTTTCATCATCCTCACCGGACAAGATAAGTCCTCAGGCTCCCAATGGCAGAAACACAACACTGAAGAGACTCGACTCGCAGCCGGCTGATACGTTTGCCGGCACCACCACCGCGGCTGTGATATTGGAAAGTGGAATGCATGAGGGCTCTGCTGCTACCATCTAAGGTTCTTGTCATATCACACATTACTGTGTATGAGGTGAGATAGTCACAGCACTCAGGTTGTATACGGTAGATATAGCAGTGTCTTGTTGAGCAGAACAAAGTTTCAGGACATGATGGCTCTGCTGCAACCATTTAAAGTCCTTGTCATATCATAAATGGCTGTGTATGGGGTGATATACAGTATAACGGAGATAGGTGGTAAACGTCACTTACAGAGAGGAACAGGGCTTTGATACCACTGAGTGGACATTAATAGGACCAGAATAGTATGAAGCTATTTGGAATTGTGTAAGCAATCTATTTTTATTTCTTCTGTTCCTTTTATAACCTTTATAACCTTGACCACTCTGTCAAGACACTGTGTCATTTGTCATTATGACAGTCACATTTGTTTTCCCTACACTGGCATGGCCTAGTGCCAGCTTAAGTGCCAGTCAATTGATGACGCAATGGTCTGGTGATTCAGTGTTAGCATTATTCAATAAACTATTAAGTGAATACAAATATATATAAATCATTCATCTTTGAGACATTATTATAAGATATTTGACGAGTAAAATCAAGTGAAGTTTGTGGCACTTTCTATGCCAACTATACTGTATATTTATATATATACACATATATACTGTACGTAGGTGCTATATTCATGCATAAACCAGTCATTACTGTATAATGTAATGCACTGCATACTGTATTGTCACGTGCATTGTATTATCATGGTAAATACCACAAAGCATTTTAATTCTGTACTGACATGGGGAAACACAAACCGCAGTTTTCCAGAACCAAAATTTGGATGACATTACATTCGGCTTCTTTTCATGAAACACAGCCTCCTTTAGTGAACTTCGAGTATTATCTATCATCCATCATTCATATTCAAATATCAGTTGGATTCATAATTGCAATTCAGAGTGAATAGGATTTCAAAGGACATTTCCGGACTCTAGTCACCATTCAGCATAGTGTCAGAGTTGAGTCTGAGGGTAACAGCTGTTGGAGCTTATGGTAAGAAATGGCTCCCTCTTGCACTTGTCATTTTATTCGAGCACCACAGTGAGTCTCTCACACAGTCACAGAGAGGTAGATCAAACGCGCCATTTTAAAAAGCGTGCTTTGCTGTCCACTCCCTTGGTGTTTCTTCCATACACAGTAACAATCCAAACCACCCAATGCTGGGATGGAGTGGGGGGGTGCGTGTGTGTGTGCGTGTGTGTGTATGTATGTGGAGGTGGGGGGTGCACCATGGCCCACTTTCCTGAGCTTTTGATTTCCTTGTTTATCAGTTTAATAAGCTTCACCAGCCTCAGGGACAGAGCTATAATATCACGGGGTCAGGTCACCTCATATGCTGAGCTGCATTAACCACCGTTACCTTTGCTGTGCTGTTCCAGAAACTTTTTTAAAGACTGCATGAAGCTCTGCCCCTCTGGTCGTGAAAAATGTCTGAACGGTCCCAGATTTATAGCCGCCGGAGGGCGAAACGGAGTGAGAGTGTTACCCTTTCAACAGTAAAAGATCTTAAGCTGATCTTAAGAGAAAATTAGAGCGAATTAAAGTTAGATTTGTAACATACACTGTGCTGCACAAAACATCTAACTGTGGTGTTCCTTGTACTTCGAAATGTCTGAAGATGTTTGTGATTCAGTAGTGAAGTAGGTGTTGCACCTTGTTCTGCTGTACTGTACTTCATCTTGGACACTGTCAGGATTATGTGCTCCATTATTCAGTAGCCAGTGAGTTGACTGATGAACTCATATTTTTCCACCTTTCTTTCATCAAAAAACACAACTGAATCAAAAAGATTATTGTCACTTTGCTGATATTGATATTTTGCATTTTCAAACAGTCTTACTACCTCTGAGATCTCACATATAACACTGCTTAAGGGAGCTTCAGAATAAATTATCTAAGAAAATATCATTTGTAGAGATAATGTATTGTTTATTATTTAATTATTTACCTGTTGCACCCCTCACACTCCATTATTGCTGAATAAAATTCACAGGCCTCATTCTGCAGGGGTCAAAGGTTACATCTTCCTAAATGCAGGATGGAAGTAAGCATTACGCTCACGTTCTGCGTTATCTTGAACACATGGCTATGTTGTGTATTGTCAGTTGAACTATAAAGAATAAAGAATGTGTTGGTGATTGGTTTTCTTCACAGATTAGCTATTCCTGTTCTCACCTGTACCATTGGAATAATTGTTCCTTTAATTGTGTGATTTCCGCTTAATCGTATTAAACAAACTAGGGCATAATAGTTCAACGTTTTTTTCTGTTGCCATTACCAGTAGGTTGATAATCTTACATGATAATGTCAATCATAGTTGCTATTATTTAATGCATATGACCCTTCGCTCTCAGCGCAATAGCTCCTGACTCTCGTCCACTTTGAAGACAACAAATAATCACCCAGACTCTCAGATCTCCTCCAGAATAGGCCTTTGTGCTATTGGTCTGTGCAGAGCAGTGATTTGTGCTGCCTGATACAATCAAAGAGCTTGGCTTTATTTGGCGAAGCAGACGATGGGTAGCATCTGCGGAGTAGTGAATCGCCAAATATTCTCATTACAGGACACAGTGCCAATGCTGAGTGGATCAGCTCCTCTCAGACAGAGCCTCACTCTCTCCACGGCCCCTCTCAGAGACCTGTGCTTCAGCACACTCAGACTCATTTCTGGCCTCTACATTTCTCAATTAAGCCTCTAACATCAATTCTGTTGTAATATGTATCCTACCTATCCTAGCACACTCAGGGCCCTAGTTGGTGGTGGAAATTTGGGTGAAAAACGGCCTATTCTGCCCCAGCTGGATGTCTTAAACTCTGACCTGAGGTGTGGATTTTGGATAGAGGCGTGGCAATATATTCTTCTCGGATAGGTAATGTGCCAATCACAAACCATCACTGCCCCAGTATGATTTATCTATCTGGAAAAAAATATCACTTTTTATTGAAAGAGTGGCATATTATGCCTCCATATTTCTGTGTTAACAAGGAAGCAGGAGCAAATCTGTGTTATGGGTTAGTGCAATTAGTCTGTCTTGGACATCCTTGAAGTTAAGCCTGCCACATATCCTGGCAGGCTTTTCAAAAAGAATCAAATGTTTGTTTTAAAAGATTAAACCCCTTGAAAGACTTGAGCATCTTGGAAGACGTACGGCTTCCTTACTTAACACGTTGAAATACTGTTTTCGTAATGTACTCTAAAAAGTCTTTGTTACTGTTACAACAACCTTCAGCACCCGACATGTCCTTTGTGTTGACTACATATATTTAAGTTTGCTGCACTTTTCTATGAAACTATTTAGCATTTTCTGAATTCTTAACTGGAAATGCAAAAGGTGCACTGTGTTTGTGCAAGGCTTTGGCCCACAGTGTTTCAGAAAACTGTAGAAAATGACTGAAATTTGTGCTGTACTGTATTTGTGTATATATTCAGTATATTGATACAGTTTTGTCAATTTTCTCTAGGAAGTGCACTGTAACACCATAACTTCAAAAAGCATAAGCCTAACAAAGATACGAGTGTTTTAGATTTATCACACTAGTGATCCAAAAAGTCTAACCATATGCATATCTGTGCCATTTAATGTAACAATTCGATTTTGAACAGGGATTATTGAGTTTTGAATGCAGTGTTTATATTTTGCAGGAGATATGAGGTGTTCTGCTTTTTGCGTGTGCGGTTATGTGAATTGTGTGTAGAGATTTTTTTTTAAAAATGGGAAAACGTATGTAAGCAGTTGTACAACTGTAAAACAGTGTAAAAACTGTAATATCGTTTAACAAAAAAGAACAAGTCTGAAAACCAGAATAATTATTTCCCTCTAATGTCTGACACAAATTTGTCATTAATATGGGCCATTGTGCATGAAATATGGGGTTTAGGAGTGCAGTGGTCGGATAATGGGAATTTAACAGTGAAGCCTCATTCATGAGCACTACAAATCATGAGACTAATAAGTTCTGTCTTTGTGATAGCTCTGTAGAAATCACATTATAGACAGAGAGTTTTATTTCACAACTTCACAAAGTCAGAGAGTACAGGGTACATAAAGGGTAATACTGAATTAAAACGTGCTCACACCGCCTCTGTGTGGAGCCTCCATGTCTCATCTCCCTGACCCTGGCTCTCTCTGAGCTCTCTGAGTGTTTCTCTCGCCCAGACCCACACACCTCACTGTCGATGTAGAGCCTCTTTTTCAAGCATGACAAATTATCTTTGTAATTATTCTGTAACAAAAAGACATTGCTTACTTCACGACCTTCCAAAGTGATGGAACTGCAAAATAGCTATTCTACTGTTGTTCTGTATCATTTGTATCTTTAACTTTATCTTTATATTGATGTTTCCTGCTCTGATTGACTGTTGCATGGTGGTTATTGTGTGAGCATATAAATGCTCATATAGGGGACTGATGGAACTGGAAATATTGCTATTCTGTTGTAAGACATTAACTCCTTATTTTGTATCTGCAACTCATTTTGGATGTGTACTCTGTCTGTTTCACTGAGACCTGAACAAGTGACTTGTGAACCCCCCCCCCCCCCCCCCCCCCCCCGATAGGCTCCTTCCTGCTAAAACCCTTTGTGCCATGGTATCATGGTATCACCCCCCTCCCCCCATAGGTGAACCCCTCACCCCACTGTCTCCCCCTTCCTCTCACTTATAGGTGTGGTCATCCCCTCCCCTATTGTATTCTACCTGACTGAAATGTATAAATGCCTACCTATCAGGTAGGCCTTTCTCTAAGCACCAGCTGAGAGGGGTCTCCACGCCGAAAATAAACTCCAGAAACCTGACTTACATTTACATTTAGTCATTTAGCAGACGCTTTTATCTAAAGCGACTTACAGATTAGGGGTGGGAATTGGCAAAAATGTGACGATTCGATAGTATTGCGATATTTGGGTTCACGATTCAATATTATTGCGATTCTTAACATATTGCGATACAGCAAGTATTGCGATTCGATTCTGCGATATATTGCGATTCATGTCCCCCATATTATTCAGAAGGCATTACAAAAAATTAGGAAAATAAGACTGCTCAACTCACTTCAAATGTCACATTTAATTCTGTGTACAACATTATCTTCTACACATTAAAAACAAGTGCAAAAACAAAAAATCCTGATTTCGCGGGAGCTTTTCCAAAATGTTCCAAACTGTGTTTTTTAGGTGTTTGTTGATGAAATTGCGGGAGCAAATGAAAGTTGCGATAAAAAGTTCAGAATTTCCCTCTTTGTAATTATAAATGAGTTATTTGTTGAAAAATAAGTAATTAAAAAACAAACATTCATTAAAGCCCAAAACCATTGTCCTCTTAATAAACTTACCAACATGCCAAACAAAAGACTACCAGGACTACAAAAATGTAGCAAAATAGGCTTTACTTATCCACAACGAAGTGCACCACGGATGTGCGGTCAGGGGAAGCAGAGTGAAAGTAAAAAATATATATATATATGATCAAATAAATTAATATTTCTCTACTGATCTGTGCTATAAATGTAATATCTGCATGATTCCAATCATTTTGAGCATTTGATATAATCAAATCATTGAATTTGCGCATGTCCTGTTCAAACAGACATGAGACATTGAGACGGTGAGGCAGCGACGAACTGTGCCTCATCTCAGATTGCGCAATCCCTCACAAACTGGGTTGAGCGCATGCGTAGAACCTATTCAGTCTTGCTGATCTGTCATAAAACCACTGTGAAAAAACACAGAGGGGAGGCAAACACTACCTCTGCCTCAATGAATCCCATTGAGAGCACAACGGTCGGGTTTATGCTGGTTCTGCCGTTGCTTTTCTTCTACACTTATATTTGACCTTGACCGCGAAAATGGAAGATTCTATAGCTAAACTTAAACATTTCTCAAAACTGGACTTTCAAACAAAACGTAAAGTGATCAATAGTGGGAGACCAATGCCGGAGCTAAAAGGTAAGCTTCAAACAAAGCTAAAAGGTATGCTTCTCACCCCTCATTCGCTAACATTACATTCATACAAACCGTGTACAACCGGTTGTGATGGTGACGCCATTTTCATTTGAATTTGCTGTTGAATGCACGACAATAAATCACCGCAACAAGCGCCACCTTGTGGATGTAATATGCAAATGTAATATTATCAGAGTAAACTCTGAGAAAAACAATGGAGAAAACCCGAAAGTAAAACACATAATTATATAATTAAATATTGCAATACTTTGCGCTACTGTATCGATATAATTGCGAGCGTAAAATATCGCAATACTGAACAGAATCGATTTTTTTCCCCCACCACTATTACAGATGTGCGACTTACAATGTATACACATTTTACATTTACACTGATGGCACACTGCACATCAAGAGCAATTAGGGGTTCAGTGTCTTGCTCAAGGACGCTTCGACAGGGAATCGAACTAGCAACCTTCTGCTTACTAAACGACTTATTTACCTCCTGTACCACTGTCGCCCCTACTTCAAATCTCCGATCCCTTCTTCAACTTAAGCGTGCTTATCGATTCCGTCAAAAGCCACAGAGCAAAGCAGACAGACAGGTTGATATTGAAAACAAGACATGTTTAAAATGTCTCTTTTGCATGTCGTCTCCAGAGTCTCTGGCTCCTGGTCTGTTTCCCTCCTTCTTGCCTGGCTTTGCTATATCTTGTTATAGCAAACATAGTTAACATCTTGTATGTTACCCTCTTACATTCCTGTCAGTAGATATGGAGCCTCGTTCATAGGCATGAGCAATCATATGACAAGTTTTAGTTTTGTTCTGTAAAGATCACACTGTAGTAAGCCTTATTTCCCAACCTTCACAACATCAAAGTCACAGAGCACAACAGACATGTAGGCTAATATCAAAACAAAATACAGTATCCACATTTACATTTAGTCATTTAGCAGACGCTTTTGTCCAAAGCGACGTACAATTTTTATCCATAAAAATATCTCTGTGCAAGTTCTTCCCTGGCTTTCTCACTCCTGGTCTGGCTCTGCTGCCCTGCCAGCCCACTTACGTCTCTGTTATTAGACTGGGAGCCCAACACACCCTCACGCAGACCTCTGCTCTTTCATTACGGACGGACAGCCCTTGTCCGACCCGTTTAGCTGTAGCTGTGTGATTCAGCTCCCGGCCCTGTTGGACTGCTGATTGTGTGCAGAAACAAAAGAGTGTTTGAGAGCCTATTGTGTGGACATAAGTTTGAGAAACACCATCTGGGCTGCGAAAATGCTGTTCTGGGATCTGGTCCATGTTGTTAAAACACAGTGTGCGAAAAACAGGCATATTTAGACCGGTGTGAGTAATTGCTGCGTTAATTATATTTTAGTCTGGATTCAGGCAAATATGGTGATCATCTCCTTTAAAACTTCTTATAATATGTTTACTCTTTTGTGGAGACGTTACGGTTTGTGTGATTATTGACTGCAGTGGAAACAACAGTGACAGATTTACATGAGGCGAGACTTTGAACACTTTTGCATCTAATTGCTTTGGAGAAGCTAGTGAAAGCCTTAACGAGCTGGCGACAGCTCTAGATTGTTCGTCAGTTTTTCCACTGATATATGGCAGTGAATTTCACAATGGCTGGTGGCACACAAACTTACTGCAAAACATCTCACTTCAGAATATAAGTGTGTGCTCCTTTAAGACCTTCAACACCATCACATCTGTGGACACGAACAACTTATTATTCCCTTTCAATAGCCTTCATGATTTCCACACTCCCCAACCTAATTAACACACAAAAATAAAGCCCTGTCGCATCATGTGAACATGCGCACGACTCTCTCTTTTTCCCTCCATTCAAAAGCTAGCTAACTCCCATGGTATTGACTGAAATCAAACAGAAACAAAATTCTACTGAGGATACATTTCTGGTTGGCTTCTCGGCTGCCTGAGCTCCTCCCCGATCGCCTCTCCCCAGTGCTGCGTTACCTAATAGAGAGCAGCAGACCTGGGCGAGCCTCGTTCTAGGCGTGATTTCATCTACACTCAAGGAGGACCTGACCTTCATGTATTGGGTGGGAGGAAGGTGAGGGGGGAGGAGAGGTAGGGTGCTGGATGAGGTTTTCATGAGGCTGATTGTCTCTCAAGGGACCAGCTGAGTCCCAGACAGAGAGAGAGGCTTGAAGAGAGCTCCATCCTCCCCACACAGGGGCCGGCTGCGTAATGCTCTTGTCTTTGCAGGAGGCACGAAACACCAAAGAAGATGGTCTTGTTGTTGATTGGTAAACAAGACTCCAGTGTCTCCTCACTCTCCCAGTTCTTTGAATCGATGGCAATTCCTCCAATCTTAAGTGGTGCTTTGCGTCTGCATGGGTATCATAAGCGACGCAGAACACTGTCAGGACCTTAACTGATACACAATTTATTGATATTCATTGATATATATATTGATTGATATATCCGTTTTTAGCCTGAGACATTGTATGTTTTTCAAGCTTTCCATGTAGGTCAGAGTGATTGACAGTGTGCAGGCTGCCTATCTCCCGTTCAAGGGCATGTCGTTGATCCTATCTGATGAACTCCATGTTGTGTTTCTGTGACAACCTCCTCTGAGCGCGAGCCCTGTGTCATCTGCTGGAGAGCTGAATCCAACTGCTTTGTTTCCTGCCTTTCGGGCAAATTGAAAGAGCGGAGATACTGATGATTATGTGATATGAAATAATCCAGCACCCTTCTCCTATAGCGAATCTGTAGCCTACATCCAAAAAGAAATACGTATAGCTGTTTTTTGTTGTTGCTATTTACTGGAATGAATCAATGAAAACTAGTAAGAGAAGCATTTCTGCCTTCAAAACCATTCTGATGGAGAGCTGTTGATGAACATGAAGAAATCCTCAGTATCCATATGATGGCTTTAGTACACATTCACTGCCGAAACGTAAAACCACCTCAAGAACTCACAGCATTACTCATAAAAAGCTTCTGTGTAATTGGGTATGTGTGCTGTGTATGAGGTGAATGTTTCAGTTCATGTGTGTGCGTGTTAATATAGATATATGTAGGCCTGTGCATGCAGTGTTGACTAAAAGCATATATATATATATATGTGTGTGTGTGTGTGTGTGTGTATTAGTGTTTGTGTGTGTGTGTATGTGAGAGAGATAGAGAAAGAGAGAGAGAAAGTGTGTGTGTTTTATCTCGATGCATCATGGGGGCAACCTCAGCAACCCCAATCCTTCAGGTGATGCCACAGGGCCACACACACACACTCACATTTTATACACCTTCTTTGATTACAAGTCAAGTTTTATCAGGAAGCAAAAATTCTGAATAGGCCAACATGCATGTTAAAGCAGACACACATCACACACACACACACACACACACACACACACACACACACACACAGACACACACACATCACACACACACACACACACACACACACACACAGACACACACACACACACACACACACACACACATCACACACACACACACACACACACACACACACACACACACACACACACACACACACACAGGGAACCCAAAAAACCTGGAAGATCTCCAGTGCACTCCCCACTTAGCAGCTGCAGAGGCAGCGTTAGCAGCAGCTGAACTCACCAAGCGGAGCTCTGAATCTCTCATGACGGCGAGGCCAAGCAGAGCAGAAAATAAAGCCCAGAGAGGACTCCTGTCACACACACACACACACACACACACACACAGAGAACGAGAAGGGCCCAACCTGAAAACACAAGGCCTTTCACATATTCAAAACAGCCTTTCCCCTCTGAAGGGCGTTTCAACCTGACGTACATTTTTGTAGGGACAAGGTCATCCAGGCTTTGTTAAGGTCAAAATGTCAGGTCAGCCTTCACTTCAACCTAGTTTAAAATCACTGTATAAAACACTGTTGGGATTAAGGCGGGGGGGGGGGGTTCCTGGAAACCAGGCTTCGTACTGGAAGATATGCTGGAGTTACGGTGGCTGTCACCAGTGTCTTGAGTGCCCTTGGGGCCCATGATTTACTTCAGATGTTGCATACAGAAGTGAGATGGCAGCAGTTTTTATTTCTCCCTTGCTATTGTCTCTCGAACAGTGACATGTCATGAAATACATGAATCAGTTATTTCACTTGCAATGACATACAACAAAAAAGGGGGTGGGGATGTGAGTGTGTGTGGATTGGGGGGGGGGGGGGAGGGGCAGAATAATACATTGTCCTCTATCAGAGAGTTCCAAATGTGCATATGATGATGTGAATTCCGAGAAGTAGAGCTGAAGATGCAAGATCATATCACAGACAGCAAACCTCCTCACCCACTCTATCGCCAGGGACATAAATTTGCTGTCTGCTGGTCCAGTCGTATTTACACTTAGAGCTACTCACTGAGCTCATTCTAATGCAGGGGAGCAGTCTTTATCCATTGATACATGTGCAAAAGCCAAACGTTTAGCAGCCAGAGTCGTAAATTCGGTGGTGGTGATGATCTCATACACTTTGCCAGTGTACAGCACGGGAGTCAGTGAGGAGCCTATCTTTCCCATCTTAATTACGGTTGCAGTGATTGTCTGCTAAGCTGGGCAGCTCCAGCACATTATTCCCTGTGCGTCTTTTGTGCACCTTTATCAGGTTTGTCTCTTAAAATCCAAACTAGTGTGTAGTCGGCGCATGGGGTCACACTCAATCTTGTGCTGTAACCCGGAGAGATAGTGTGAGGAACAATGAGAGACTGGATCACTGGATGTTGGTGGAACTGTCAAAGTCAAACTGTCAGACTTCCATTTAACTGAGTGAAATTCATATTGAGGAATAGCTAAGCCTCCCTGAGTATAGTTATCTAGCCACCTTCATTAGACACTTCATATCAGAGGTGATAAAACTCACTGTCTGCGATGCTGTAAAAACCAATGAGGTACTGTATCACTTCACAATACATTGCCTGGCCTGTGGACCTGTCTAAATCCTACAGTTATTAAGGAGACTGAATAAAACTTATGTTGTTGGGGAACATTTGTGAGACTTATGAGTATCATTATCTGACTAGGTCCATTTGGCACTTCATACTGATAATGATTCAACTTAATGAGTAGTTCTTGGTCCTGTCACGCAATGCTTAATGGTGTGCATAAGCAGCAGCTAGCGCAGATACAGCTGTACAATACAGCTAGCACTCCAGTTAGCACTCCAAGTACTATTTGTGATCTAACACTAAAATAACCAACCATCAACATCAACCCAACCAAATCAACACCACTAACTTATTTCTGCATGATAAACTGCTTAAGGTGCTCACAAATCAACGCACAGTAAGCTGTTAAAGAGAGTGGTTATATTTACAGTTTTTCTCGATTGATTACGTTCAAAAACTGGAACTTATGGCACAATGACCACAACCTGTAACTCATGTGCCAACTCCCTAAACCAATTCTGCTTAACTATAAGCACAATTATCTGCTTTAGACACAGATTTCAATTGTTAACCGCACTTTCTTCAAAACACAACACACAATTATCTGCTTTAGACACAAATTTCAATTGTTAACCACACTTTCTTCAAAACACTAAACACCATCCTCTCTACTTTGCACACTTCATCAATGCCAAAACCTCCTTGTGTTCAGACAGAACACACTGCTATTCAATTGGCAAAACTTCCATTTCCAAGGCTGTTGTGCAATTTGAAATCAAAGCTTTAGCAATATGATGGCCACAGGTTAGCTCCTGGTTTGGAGAACAATTGATGGCAACATTGAAGTGAGAGGTGATCAGAAAGGCAGAGGAGTGAGAGTAAGAGGAGGAGGAGGAAGAGGATGAAGAGAAAGAGCAAGAAGGAGAGCCATTATCTCTGATGAGATTCGGGCCACTGTGGTCAACCCTGTGGTCAACCATGGTTTGACCATGCAGGAGGCTGGCCAGAGGGTTCTACCAAATATAAGCCGCTTCTCAGTTGCATCCATTCTCTGGACATTCAGAAGAGGGAATAGGTAAGAAACACTACTATGACAGGAAAACACTAGTTTGAATGCCTTATCAGGAGCATAGTATTCTTGTATTTTCCATTGTACTGTATCTGTAAAATTACGTAAACAAATACAAAGTGCAACCATTGATGACCAAGACTAATTCCTAAACATCAATACAGTGAGCCTAGCCACAGTGGACTGTGTTCTAAGGCGGAACACCTTGAGAATAAATCAGGTGTACAGGGTGCCTTTTGTCAGAAACTCCGACAGTCAAACAGTTATGCTATGACTATGTGCAAGTAAGTCATATACATTTTCACAACTGATTGCGTCCTATCAGCACTGACACATTACTGTACTGTATTGCAATCCAATCCAATGTTACAGTTTTTCTCGATTTCTTACACACATGAAGCATGCCTCGTTTTCTCAAAACTCTAAACACAAATCCCTAAACCACTCACACAAAATGCAACAACATTGACAACACTGTGTAGGTCTATTTCTGATTCAACATTGTCAATATTGTCTTGAGCTAGAACAGGATGCAATAGTTTTTTGTCCTTTTTTATTTTACATTTTTCTTTCTTTTTTTTTGTTGACTGTACTGGCCTATATCCTATTGTTTGTTCTGTGAAAATCATTTACACATTCAGTTGTGTTTGCTGTGATGTATAGGCTACAGCACTTTTGGAAAAAAAAAGAAATATTTGAGTTGTTACTGTATATTTGTGTGTTGTTTTATATTTGA
The DNA here is from genome assembly GCF_900700415.2 of Clupea harengus. Classification (NCBI taxonomy): domain Eukaryota; kingdom Metazoa; phylum Chordata; class Actinopteri; order Clupeiformes; family Clupeidae; genus Clupea; species Clupea harengus. Next base: position 9,595,184 of record NC_045166.1, read on the forward strand.
GTAAAAACATTATACAGTTATATTTTACCACAGGAGTAAGCGTACAGTAACACTGAACATGAAAAGGCATAATGCTCCTGATAAGGCCTTCATACTGGTGTTTTCCCATTTCATAGTAGTGTTTTTCATTGAGCACATCAGTGTTCAATCGATGCTTAGAATGTCTACTCATATAATGAGCTGTGTTTGTCATTTGAAAACAAAATACCCTTTTGAGGTGACATAACACTGTTTTGAAAGCAAAGTTGCATTTTGCAGGAGATATTAAGGGTTTTGCATTTTGTGTGAGTGGTTTTGGTATTTGTGTTTAGAGTTTGGAGAAAACGAGGCATGCTTTCAAAAAATGTGTGTTAGCAATCGAGAAAAACTGTAAACAAGTCACAATGCTTATATCTCATTACACATTCCTCAGTGGTGGCAAAGTTTGTGTTTTGTAAACAAACAAACAACCCCATTTCTGTTTTCTTTAATGTGCAGAGCTGCATTTCAACTCAGACTGTCTAGCTAATAACGGTCTTGGTGGGGTCCCCACCCACACAGCTGCCAGAGCCTAATGATCGCAGAGCCAGAGCCCCCGAAGATTAACTGTGTTTACAAGGAGTGGTTGCTATGAAACCAATATATCACCATGGACACCCATCCCTGTCTGTCATTTACATGACTCTACACAAACACCGCCACACACCGCTGCCCGTGTCCAATTGTGTTGTCTTTTGGATGTGACATGCCGGTGAAATGATATGTTTGAAAGGATATTTTGTGAGTGGTGCCTGAAAGTGCACCTGATAGGACACACTGCTCAGGTCAAACTCAGGGAAAGAACATATAGAAATGTATTTATGGATTCTGTCATTGAATAGGCTCTATAAGTAGCCAACCTTTAGATTTGGATGTCATTCCATCTGAAGGTAAAGTGAGCTAGACTCCCTGATTGTTTGCAACAAGTGTCACAAATCCCCTGTTGTGATTTCCCTTCCTGGCTGTGCTACCTGAGTTTCCTTCAGTCTGACAGGTTATTTGCATCACTGCAGGCTCCTCTTTCTCCAGTCAAAATGGATCCTGTAGGGCAAGAGGAAATCTACTGAAAAATTGATGGAGATTGCATGCCAGGGCAATTGTTCCTGTAAATTAATGCTGTGAACAAAAACAGCAGAGGAAATATTTTGGTCAGGGCCATTTAAAGGATTCGTATGAGTTATTTCAGCAGTGCATCCATACCATTGTATCACCACATAATGATACATCAGATATAACATATTCTGTGTCATATCCACATGCTATTTTTCTAATAATGGGGTGATGGCATAACAGTGTGGAATATGAATGGCTTTAATAGCACATTATCATGTTATGTTGCTCTCCTGAGGCAAGACATTGTTTGGTTCATCTGCATATTCAGTCTGGTGACTTTACAACGGCACCATTAATGGTCATACATAGTTTTATGAACCCCCAGTTCTGTCTGTACATTCAATTAAGGTAATGTGGTAGTGCTGTGTAGTGTCTCTAAACTGTACCTGCATATAATGTGCCCATATCTTATATGAAGATTAGATTTTTATTTAGGTGTAGTCTGTTGCAACATGCATATGCAAAGCTTTATAGGTTTGCCTCCCTGTCAGTCTTAATACCGCCCTCTACTGAAAAGTGTTTTCAAACAAAGGGTCCATCTTCAGTGAGGAACCGAATGGATGTGACTCTAACCAGACAATGCTGCTCCTGGATCTGCTGATATATAGCATACAGTTTAATCACAATTGCATTGTCCTTCAAACCTCAGTAAGACTCATCGCTGATTGCATCGGAGAGTCATTTCCAGAGGGAGCGAGAGAATATTGAAGCCCTCAATAAAGCTACAAATAAAAAATAAAAACATGCAATGTTCCTATTCAAGCCTTGCATGCACTGGTAAATGTCAGGTTTCAGGTCAAGTTTTACATTAGCCCATGAATCAGCATATGCCTGAGCAACATAGCCTCCAAATAGCATTGCTCGCTGCTGAGACCATTGCAAAAGGCTATATTGTGGACCTTTGATGCTGGGCCATATTCTCTTATGCTGCCAAAGTATTGTATGTCGTGAACTCTGTCTGGATTTCAATCTCACTCTTTTGAGTGACAATGAGGGTATTTCGTCTTTTGTGAATTGTGCAAGTGACCAAAATGAACAAGAACAAGCCCAAGAACTGTACAATATTTAGGTCTATGTATATCAGTGATAAAGGCCATTGTGCATTTCACAGCAGTAGCATGGCCGTTGCATGATACGTGTCCTCCAGCATGTCCTGTTCGCATTAAATATTGTAAGACAACATGGTTTTGATCTCACTATCACTTGTTTTGCATAGTTAAATGTGCATTCGAGAAACTGACCTAAATATCCTAAAGAGTTTAAAATGGGGGGGGGGGGACGGACGTATAAGCTACTGCAACAATATATCAATAAGTTCCCTTGTCGAGAGATTAGGTCGTCTGACAAGGCTGTTGCGCGCTCCCTCCGTACCCACTCTCTTTTCCCCTCTCTCTCTCTCTTTCTCTCTCTCGCCAGTTGCTCGCTTTTCGCTTCCGGTAGTCGTCTGTTCCACATACAGTCATCTAGCCATCATGCGAAAACCATGAAGACAGTCTGGCGCTGAGGACAAAAGGTTGCTTTACCGGAGAATTCGTTTGAATGTCCCTGGTCAGACTTGCTCGACCTTCCTCTCCATTTTAATTTGTCCCTTGTGTCCTGAGTGCAAATCACCATGGATTTGTCATTTATGGCTGCGCAGGTAAGACGAATCTATATGTCCAATGTCGGTGTTATTCATTTGACGACGTTTTGAACCAACTTTTTGCCAATGAACTATGTCTATAGGACATGGTTTAGAAATAAAGATGTAAGGCTATAAACGCTTTTTGCACCGTTATAGTGTAATTGTAGATAATTACAATAACCGTGCATCAAATGAGAGAACACTCGTCAGTTTTCGAACTTGATCGTCAGTGAGTAGCCTATAAGTGATGCTATCGGTTGCAATGTATATCTAGTAAAATGCAATCCCATGGACGACAATGCTTTTTAACAGTTTAAACTTACAACTGTGCTATACCGCTTACTTTAATGTATGCATTTCAGTTCAGTTCAGTAACATGTCACTGGGATGCCAACTCTCAAGCTTTTGTCGTGAAACACACGCTTTTATGTCCTGTCTCACGCTAGCATGACATAAAAATCCATTGACTTCAATGCATTTCACGGCAAAAAGAATACACCTGTTTTGGTCAATCTTACCGATTCTCACGCCACGTCCGTCTTGAAAGTTGGCAACTCTGTCATCGGGTTCCTCTACAGGTGAAAATGTATGTCTATGTATGCCTAGGTATGTCACACCGGCATACGCGCCCATTTTCAGGCACACACATACCTATACACACACGCACGCACGCGCTCGCCCACACTGTGAGTGACACACGCAAACAATATTCCTATAACAAAGCAACATGGCAAAATATGAAATACATCTTTCTGCAGTTCGAGATTCTGGAACCTTGTCACACCTATTTCGAATCAGCTGAGTTATTGGAGTAATTAAATTAAATCACTACTAATGTAAATGCAATTAGAATTGACCTGGATTAGATCAATAGCTATCAACGTCCACTAACCACTGAATGTGAGTATGCCATCGTGTTTGCATGGATAATTAAAAAGTGTATAATTAGCTAATACATCACACTGAATGAGAAATGCTGAACAGATTAATTCCTTTTTAATGTGATAATTAATATTCTTGTTTTCACTTTTTAATGACTTTTGGTTGTGCTTTCATTTCGAGGATAACTCGTCTTGAATGACTTTACTGTCAGATAGGATGATTACTCCATTGCACCTATGCAAGGGGCAGTATTAAAGTTGCCTATCATACCATTATGTAATACTCTAAGGCAAGATCAAGATGATTCCTTCCCAATGAAGGAGTCCCACATGAATATGATATTTCTACTGACTTTCTTTATTTTTAAACTAGTTTAGGGCTGTCTATATGTTTTTATTTGAAATCTGCCATACTTTCTTTCCAGACTGTGTACATGTCAGGTATGGATAACGCTTAAGATCCCAGTGGTTCCATTGTTCTGTTTCCTTACCGTTATGAATGCTTCTGAATGTTGCTGTTTGACTTATTCACAACGCGTAACTTCTGGCATTGCAATATATTGGTCTAGTTGCAGTGACATTGCAATATTTTAAATACCACCTGTGTGTTGAGATTCTTTTGAATGAAGAGTGCATTACAAATAAAATAAATTATTATTATTATTATTATTAAGATTATGCTTAGAAAATGTGCCGGCATCTGTTCCATGTAATCGGAAACAATGTAATTGGAACTAGTTGGTTAAGTTGTGACTGTTTCATAAGGGACCTAAGTACGTTCTGTAAATTGAAAAAGAAATGCTGTGTTGCTTCAACACATTTCATTCATGTGCAACCGATGTCCACATTACAATTAAGTAAATCCAACTAAATAAACATATATATTTCAGTGTGTATTTAGAGACTTGTGCCAATGACATGATTTGCGATGAATCTCTGATCACACCTGTAATAATATTGTGAGGCGCCATTATCCAGTGCCCTATTCTATCAACAGCTGCAACCACGGAAACGCATTGAATAGGCTGTTATTTGTAAATGTGAATAGAATGTAACAATCTATCTCAAAGATATCATGAGCTCTGCCCATCCTGGCCTTCTAAGTGGATTTTCAGGAGTCTTGTATCAAACCAGGTGTTAGTTGGTGTTTATTTCATATTTCTCTTATACATATTTAGCATGCAGCCTACCATTGAAAGAAAAGGACTGAATTGTGTTTCTCTAAATGAGATTCTGGCAGGAATTAGACCTCTCCTATTGGGGTTGCCAGTGGCAACTGAGGATGTCTATATGCAGTCTATTGGTCCTGAAAAGTTTTTCAATCAGCACAATGATCATTAGTATTACTTCATTGTTTTCACACTGCTAAAATGGAGAAAAACACAATCTTTTAGTTTTTAGTATGATCTAAAGATGATTGAAAAGCTGGTCGGAAGTTGGCCCACAGTGTTTGAAATATGTCTATATTCACTAAAGTTTATAGTTTGTGTAAGCTAGTCTGATCGGTTTGTGTTAACTCATCAAGGGCATTTCAAAGGGAAAGTGGTTTCTATTGTGTTACCACCGATAGACAGAGATAAGAGATAGAGGCTGCTACATGTTGCTATCAGTTCTCTCTTCCGGCCAAAGGAGTCTGTCTCATATTGTTTCCTTCCTCGGCTGGGCACATGCGTCTCTATTGGGAAACAGCTGATGTCTCTTTTCCTCTCGTCTCTGCTCTCTCTCTCCCTCTGTCTCTTTCTGTCTGTGTATCGCTGGTTGTTAGGGCTGTTTTGTCGCTGGCGGCGGCTGGGTTTCTCCCCAGCTGAAAACACCTGCGAGGAGTAGTGTGAGGAGATCAAAGGGCGGACAGAGGGGGAGCTGACACTGCTCCACTCGCCGGCTTCCGCAAGCTCTCCATTAGTCTCTGTCAGTGTCGTCTCTATCGTGCTTCCTCTCTCCTCCCTCCTTTCTTTCTTTCTTACTCTCTCCCTCCCTCTGTTCTGTGTTTCCTCCAGCAGACTGGCAGCAGCTGCTTTAATATTAATGCCAGAGGCCAACTTCAGACATGCCTGGCAGCAGAGCTGCGTGGCAATGAGGTGTCTCCGAGAACTAAGAATAGGCGCTCATCACTCCCCCCCCCCCCCTTCCCTCCTTCCCTCTGCTCCAGCCCTCCTCACACCTGCACGTGTTACCACCTCGTCCTCCGCCAGTCGTTTTGTACAAAGGTGTGAAAGTTTGATGTAGTTGGAGTTGGAAGTGGGCAGCTCTGGTGCGAGCTGTCATTTGATCTCTGGCTCTCGAGCATTCACCCCGTGCTCCGAGTCCGAGTTCACAGCTCCCTCGGCTTTCCCGGGCTAAGAGTTAGTGCTCTGCTGTAATAACCTGGAGAGAACCGTCTCCGGATAGCCCTATCGTGCAGACGAACCCACTGTATCCGCACACTGTATCCGCACTCCTTCAAATCGGGGGTCCAAAGTGCGTAAACTCGAAATCTGGTCGCGGGTTGGTGTTCGTATGCACGCCATCCGCAAACCTAATCGGATTGCCCCACGTGATCACATCACGTGATTGCATGCAACCTCATGCTGAACCCTTATTAACCTCACTGCTTCACTTCATAACAGCAACGACATAGACTAAATGTATGACGTGGCTCCTTTTCGTGACTTACACTTTTCTACTGTGCTTAGTTGTTTGTATTGGGATAGTGTGCTGCTCTACCTACATGTGGATAGTTTTTCGTGGTCTTACTTAGCCAGTTGGACGTAATTTTTGAGACCAGCCAGAACAACGGACACCACCGGCATTATTTAATAACTGAATGGTTTGCCATGGCGCAGCGAGTGAGGCAGCCTGTCGTAGCAGCTTAAAAAAAAATTAAAAAATCTTCCCATTACCTTGCTGCTATTACACGTGAATTTCCCTAACGGGATTAATACAAGTGTATCTATCTATCTATATAAATCGATGTTGTTAGGAAAGGAATGACATTAACTAGCCACACTTTAATCTATCGCTGTTTAATCTATTTGCATCAGACAATTTTACAAAACCGGGTTTTAAAAGTGTCAGCAATAGCCTATATGAGCAAATCTGACGTGAAAAGTTTGACGGAAGTTTCAAAACGGTCTGTAATAAAGATGAATGTTACGTTAGCTTTAGTCCTGTCAGACAACGATACCGATAGCTATTAGCTAGCGTTAACATTACTTCAGAGGTACAGTATGTGGAGGACAAAGCCCTCAACAATAGCCTACATTTGTTGTTAGTAATAAAACCATGACATTGGAAGCAAATAAAGAGTAAACCAGGGAACATCTAGGATCCACACCACTTGCATTGTGGTCTCTCGTGCTCAAGCTCAGTATCTCATAAAGCACAGGCATTTAAACAACTCAGACATGTCATGTTGCACATTGCTTTGTTGCACTGTTCTAAACTCTTTATTATCAATAACAAATATAATTATTTTCGCTTAACCTACAGTCTGCTCTGACCACTGATTTTATAAACCACCATAATGTGTTACTGTGCAGATTAAATGTAGGCTATGCGGCTAGGCTAAATGTTGCTAGTTGGAGCTCGACTACCATAGACATATGTCTATGTCGACTACTGTCATATGTACGTATTAGCATGCTCCTGTCTTCTTCTCCGTTTTCTTCAGTTGTCTGTAGCACCGTTAAAGCGCCACCAACAGGCGTGGGGGATGTACTACAGCGGATTCAATCGGATTCGCTGGGTTCATGTGCACGCGATTTGAAAAGTGGATATGTGTGAAAAATGAATCCGGATTCAGGCAAACTAGACTTCACGTGCATGGGGCCTTAATGAGCCACAGTTCATTGCCAAATGATCCCCCCCTCCCCCTCCCTTTCAGAAAATCCTTTCATCTTATCCTTAATTTTTTTTGTCCTTCATGCAAATTAATCTGCAGCTTTATTCTTTGTGACAGATGATGGCGGATGGCAGGGGTCGCTATGTTTTTTTTATAATGGCCCCGATTACCACAAAGATTTCCATTATTGCTCCTGTTTATCTCGAGCTACAGATAGTGAAGCTTCTTCTATCTCTAATTGAATTTCACTGTTCCGCTCAACTGGTGCCAAGCGGAGAGGGCGATTTTTTTGGGGTGCCTCTTTGTAACTTCTTGAGTTTCTTTTTTTTTGGTGTGCTGTCTTCTCTTTGTGGTTCTCTATAAAAACAGGTGGAAAGGCCTGTGTATGTTCCACATGGCTCAGAGCTCCTGTCACATCCAGAAAGTTTGTTTCCCATATTTCACAGTGGATCACTTCAGTTTTCATAAATGCTAAAATATGCTGCCATTGCATGAAATAGTGAATACATGTGAAGGAATGGACCACTGAAGCGTACGGTCTAGTTTTTTATTATTCATCCTTGAATGCTGCACTGTTTAAACTTGAAAAGGGGAATTTCAAGCTCCATATAAAATGGTTCAATGCATTAATATCACCCACCTTTCAGAGCCGTAACTAGGTCTTTTCTACCGGCGCGCAGTGGCCTTGAAAAGGACATGATTCATCCAGTCTTTTCAGGTAGAAATAACACACTCATCATTCTTTCACTTGTCATCCTTCTTCTACTCATTTCTTCTTGACATACTCACATACTCCTTCCTGTCATTTGTCTAATTACAGCACAGGCTCGCTGTCAGCTGGGCAGTTGCCCACGGGCACCACCCACCCATTGGGAAGGGCACAGGTACAGCTGGTGCCAGAATCAGTGAGAGTGACCACAGCTGGTGTCTGGAGAGAAAACCCTTTCAGAAAGTGTGATGCTGTGTTCGAAACTCTGCACTGTATACTGCTGGTATAGTGATTTTGACGTTAAAGTATTGAGTCGTGTGCAGTTTGTGAAAAATATAATTACAGTACACAACAGTTACACGGATGCTTTGCCTCTCTGGCAAAGATTTCCTACATAAAGCCCAGTGACGTAGGAAGACCTGGACCGGC